>NC_041398.2:240118153-240250653 GCF_900747795.2 Erpetoichthys calabaricus | reverse complement strand
ACAAACACACACACACACACAGAGTCTATTACAGAGTCTGCTCTCTCTCACACAAACACACACACACACACAGAGTCCATCACAGGGTCTGCTCTCTCACACATACACACACACACACACACACAGTCCATTACAGGGTCTGTTCTCACACACACAAGTCCACAGTTATGCTCAGAATCTTCCAATATGGAGTTGCCACTCACCCAACACGCACGTCTTTTGTGACTGTGAGAAGACAACTGGGAAACCAATGCAGAACATGCAAAGTCCACACAGACAAGAGGCTTACGTGGGGAACAAAAAATAAACCGGAAAGGGACACGTGAGGCATCAGAGCTAACCAGTGCCCACCGTGCCACCCTATTTGCGAAAGGGCAAACCTGAGGAGCACTGTGAGCTTCTGGGAAATGTCAAGTTTGCTTGTTCTCTTTTAAGTCAGTCTGCTTCACATGGCGTCACTAATGAAGTAATAATCCATAGGTGAAAGAAATACACAAAAAGACCATCCATTACCCGTTTTGTCACTAGATGGTGCAATATGCCAAGTTAAAGCCAGCATTATTTACGACAAATAAATGAGAAAATAAATATTAATCAGACCCTAAGATTTATAAGGCCGTGATTGTCATGTGCACAGAGTACTAGGAAATGCTAAGGTGTATGTGCTGCTCAACATGCAACACGTCGCCATGATTAGTGAGTACAACAACCGGACCTCAAAACCTCACACATGAAGGAGTAAGTCTGCTCTTTGATAAGAAATGGATGAGAAGTACACAGAAAATAAAACAAGTGGCAAAAAATGACAGTACCAAGGTAACACGGGTAAAACTCCTCCAGATCTCTGTCATCTCTCAATTATAAAAAACCATCAAGTCGAGTTCTGAAAGTCCCTAAAGTCCTGCTGCCCACCACACTACTTGGTCTCTTACTCCATGTGTCTGTCGTTCTTTGTGTAAAGAAAAACTTCCTGATGTTTGTGTGAAATTTCCCCTTCACAAGTTTCCATCTGTGTCCCCGTGTTCTTGATGAACTCATTTTAAATCTCGATCCACTGTACTAACACCCTTCATAATTTTAAACACCTCACTCAGGTCTCCTCTTAATCTTCTTTTCCTTAAACTGTAAAGTCTCAGCTCTTTTAATCTTTCCTCATAACTCATCCCCTGTAGCCCTGAATCAGCCGAGTTGCTCTTCTCTGGACCTTCTCTAGTGCTGCTATGTCCTTTTTGTCAACCAAACCTGCACAAAGACCTCCAGATGAGGCCTCACCAGTGTGTTATAAAGCTTGAGCAGAACCTCCTGTGACTTGTACTCCACACATCAAGGCGCTATATAACCTGACATTCTGTTAGCCTTGTTAATGATCCCGGTGCTGCTTTCTTACCGGCCCCTCTGTGCATGAGAGATAACGTTTTTGTGGTCAGTAGAACAGTTATGTGCCTTGGAATGTTTCTGGTTTCAAAAAATGTGCCACCCGAGAAAAAATGTTGTGAAACACCGATGTAGGCATTCAGGCCCTTTGCTGTGGCACTTTAAATTGTGGTCAGCAGCTCCGTTTGCTTGAATTCTCTTTTAGGTGTGTCTAGAATTGGACTGCAATTTATCAGAGGCAAACAAAATGAATTCATGATCATTTAGAAAGGCCGACATGTACCTGTGTCTAGAAGGTCCCACAATTCACAATGTCATGTCAAGACAAAAAGCAAGCCATGAAGTGCAGTCAGGTGAAGGAATTTTACAGCCAGCCAGTCCTTATTGTCAGATAAGCAGTCGAGAAGAGGTTTAGTGGAGTCAGTTGACTTGAGGGAGAAATAAATTTGGCAGTCATCAGCATATAGGTGATACGAGATTGCATGTTTTCAAAAAATTGCACCTAAAGGCAGGATGTAAATTGAAAAAAGTAGTGGCCCCAAAATGGAACCCTGGGGGACACCACATGGGAGTGGGACTGATTCAGACGAAAAATCGTCAAGCATGACTCTAAGAGTCCTGTTGCAGAAATATGACCTGAACCAGTCGAGGGCTAAGCCAGATACACCAGCCCAGGATTCGAGTCGGGAGATCATGATGTCGTGGTCGATTGTGTCGAAGGCAGCAGATAAATCGAGAAGAACCATAATCACGTAGAGTCCTGAGTCCAATGCCAAAAGGACATCATTTAGGACACGTAAATGCGCGGTTTCTGTGCTGTGTTGGGGCCTAAAGCCTGACTGAAAAAGGTCCATTACCTGATGGTCCTGTAGGTGGTGAATTAATTGCTCATAAACTACTTTTTCAAGTAATTTTGACAGGAAAGGTAGTTTGGAAATTGGACGTAGATTGGAGAAGATGGCAGGGTCAAGATCAGGTTTTTTCACGATTGGATGTACAACTGCGTGTTTGAAAGCACAAGGAACTGTAGCCGAAGATAGACTACTAGTTATGATCTTTAAGACATCATATCGAATCACAGGAAAGACATCTTTCAGCAGTCTGGACGGCACCACATCGTCCGGAGAGCCCGAAGGCTTCATTGAGGCGACGATTTTTTCCAGATGGGGGAGCGAAATGGGTTCAAAGCTGGTGAGGGAGCCGTGTACAGGAACGGCTAAATCAACAGAGCCAGAAGAAGAAATGGAGATCTGGGATCTAATGTTCGTGACCTTATCCAGAAAAAACGTAAGGATCTGATTACAAAGAGCATTGGAGGGAGAAGAGAAAACAGTTGCAGCTGGAGAGAGGACAGCATTCAGTGTTTTGTATAAGACACGTTGATTGCCAGAATTTTTTGAGATGATGTCAGTAAAAAAACAGTTCCTTGCACCTCTGACTGCTCTCTGGTATTGAGACCACATGTCTCTCATGCAGTCAAAGGTAACAGTGAGACCATCTTTCCTCCATTTACGTTCTAGCCGCCTACAGTTTTGCCTGATGGAGCGAGTTTGTTCATTTAGCCATGGGTCATGCTTGACTTTGGATTGTCTCTGTTTGAGTGGGGCTACAACATCCATCACAGAACAGCAGGAAGTATAGAAGGTTTGCAATAAAACATCAGCATCCGTGGATTCACATGATGTGGAGATTGATGAAAAAGCAGCTGCAAAATCTTCAGCAGCAGAAGGGGAAATGACACGGAAGGGACGGGTAGTGGTGGATTTACCATGCTCAGCAGAGACCAAATCCAAATTAAACAGAACAGGCGAGTGATCAGAAAAACTGGGAGGCAGAATGTCCAAGTCACTGATTCTGAGACCGCGAGAAAGAACCAGATCCAGTGTGTGAGCCTGTCCATGTGTTGGTCCATTGACTAGTTGAGAAAGACCAAAGGAGTCAATAATGTCCAGAAAGTCTTTTGCTAGAGGTTTAATGGGACAGCAAACATGGATATTAAAATCACCCAAACAAAGGAAGCGATCATATCTGCAGGTAATATCAGCCAAAAAAGCTGCAAATTCGTCTAAAAAGTCCTTATTATATTTTGGGGGGCGATAGATGAGTGTGCACAGCAGCGGTGGAGAACAGACAAGTTCAAACATACTGAGCTCAAAAGTTGAAGGGGAAAATGAAAGCGGAAGGGAAGGGCGTTTGCAGATAAAATCAGATTTAAATAAGGTCAATAAGCCCCCGCCGCGGCGCTGCACTCTCGGCGTGTTGATAAAGGAACATCCCGGGGGCAAAACTTCAGTGAGTGAGAGCGTCTCGCCCGGTAAAATCCAGGATCATCTTCTTCCATATCTTTCTGTCCTTGTCATCTTGCTCTGTCACACCCATCACCTGCATGTCCTCTCTCACCACATCCATACATCTTCTCTTAGGCCTTCCTCTTCTCCTCTTCCCTGGCAGCTCCATCCTTAACATCCTTCTCCCAATATCCCCAGCATCTCTCCTCTGCACATGTCCAAACCAATGCCATCTCGCCTCTCTGACTTTGTCTCCCAACTTGAGCTGACCCCTCCTGGACATCACCAGATGTTGGGTTTCCTCCTTTTTAATGCTCTGCCAGGCCTTTCAGTTGCTGTTTGTTTGTGGGCCTTTCTGTCTGAAGTTTAGTCTTCAACAAGTGAAATGCCTGCTCAATTAGGTTAAGATCAGGTGACTGACTTGGCCATTCAAGAATTTTCCACTTCTTTGCTTTAATAAACTCCTGGGTTGCTTTGGCTGTATGTTTTGGGTCATTGTCCATCTGTATCATGAATCAATTTGACTGCTGTATTTAGCTGGATTTGAGCAGACAGTATGTCTCTGAACACCTCAGAATTCATTCGGCTGCTTCTGTCCTGTGTCACATCATCAATAAACACGAGTGTCCCAGTGCCACTGGCAGCCATCACACTGCCTCCCTCCACCATGTTTTACAGATGATGTGCTATGCTTCTGATAATGAGCTGTTCCACGCCTTCTCCATACTTTTTTCTTGCCATCATTCTGGTAGAGGTTGATCTTGGTTTCATCTGTCCAAAGAATGTTTTTCCAGAACTGTGCTGGCTTTTTTAGATGTTCTTTAGCAAAGTCCAATCTAGCCTTTCTATTCTTGAGGCTTAGGAGTGGCTTGCACCTTGCAGTGCACCCTCTGTATTTACTTTCATGCAGTCTTCTCTTTATGGTAGACTTGGATATCGATACGCCCGCCTACCCCCTGGAGAGTGTTGTTCACTTGTTTGGCTGTTGTGAAGGGGTTTCTCTTCACCATGGAAATGATTCTGTGATCATCCACCACTGTTGTCTTCCGTGGATGTCCAGGTCTTTTTGCGTTGCCGAGTTCACCAGTGCTTGCTTTCTTTCTCAGGATGGACCAAACTGTAGATTTTGCCACTCCTAATATTGTAGCAATTTCTCCGATGGGTTTTTTCTGTTTTCGCAGCTTAAGGATGGCTTCTTTCACCTGCATGGAGAGCTCCTTTGACCGCATGTTGTCTGTTCACAGCAAAATCTTCCACATGCAAGCACCACACCTCAAATCAACTCCAGGTCTTTTATCTGCTTAGTTGATAAGGACATAATGACGGACTTGCCCACATCTGCCCATGAAATAGCCTTTGAGTCAATTGTCCAATTACTTTTGAGCCCCTGAAATGAAGGGATTGTGTTCAAAAAATGCTTTAGTTGCCTCACATTTTTATGCAATCGTTTTGTTCACCCCACTGAATTAAAGCTGAAAGTCTGCACTTCAACTGCATCTGAGTTGTTTCATTTAAAATTCATTGTGGTAATGTACAGGACCAAAACTAGAAAGAAGTTGTCTCTGTCCAAATATTTATGGACCTAACTGTATATAATGTCACACACGTGTGCATGGGAGGTAGCTAAAGGACTCAAAGGAAGTAATTCCACACCAGACCAGGGGGTGGCGAAGTGCACTGATCCCTGCTCTCTTTCCACTGCAGACCCGTAATGGGAAATTCCGCCTGGCCCTCCATGACGTCACTTCCGGTCACGAGCCCAAAGAAGCCACTTCTGGTCCAGAGGATGTCACTTCTGGTTCTGGTCATAATGACCTCACTTCCGCTGCCGTACTTTAAAAACCCTCCATCTCAACCTCACCGGTCAGTTCTGTTTTGGACTCCAATCTGTACACAAAATCAATTGTTTTGCAGCCAGGATCAATTATACGGGAGGCTGCCTCAAGCATTTTTTGGCTCTGTCTCATCTTTTTGACAATAAGTATATATGTGAATTTCACCTTGGGATTAATAAAGTATCTATCTATCTATCTATCTATCTATCTATCTATCTATCTATCTATCTATCTATCTATCTATCTATCTATCTATCTATCATATAGTGCCTTTCACACTATCTATCTATCTATCTATCTATCTATCTATCTATCTATCTATCTATCTATCTATCTATCTATCTATCTATCTATCTATCTATCATATAGTGCCTTTCATATCTATCTATCTATCTATCTATCTATCTATCTATCTATCTATCTATCTATCTATCTATCTATCTATCTATCTATCTATCTATCATATAGTGCCTTTCATATCTATCTATCTATCTATCTATCTATCATATAGTGCCTTTCATATCTATCTATCTATCTATCTATCTATCTATCTATCTATCTATCTATCTATCTATCTATCTATCATATAGTGCCTTTCATATCTATCTATCTATCTATCTATCTATCTATCTATCTATCTATCTATCTATCTATCTATCTATCTATCTATCTATCTATCTATCTATCATATAGTGCCTTTCATATCTATCTATCTATCTATCTATCTATCTATCTATCTATCTATCTATCTATCTATCTATCTATCTATCTATCATATAGTGCCTTTTATATCTATCTATTTTTTAAATAACACGCCCCTTCTCCCTTAAGACTCAACGTGACACTCTAGTTTGTGTACTCAAAGAACATTCTTCTGGAATGTTTTAGCCTTTTTATGTACCATTTCTTCTGATTATTATAATTAGGCTAAATTTCTCACTCTTCCTTTTTTATTTATATTCTTGGTTTGTTTATTTCATGACGTTTTTATGAAAATATTTATTGTGTTCTGCTAGAAAATACAGTGATAACATCTGTTGTTCCTAGACACTTTCTAGCATGGGTTGCACAGCTCCTTGTTAAACACTTTATGGTTTATTGTACCAAAACTGTGTTACCACAGACTGGCATTTGAGACCCTAAAGCTACCGGACCTCGGGAACACTGGAACAACACAACTGCTGAACTGGTCAGCCTAGATACATTTGAATTTTGGCCCTCCATCATCTTCCACACTCCATTAGCTGCACTCTTTAAGCTTAAGTGGAGACAACAACAGCTGGAGCACCGACAGTACCTCATCTCTGTCGACTTGAGTCGCGTGTCTTTTGATAGAAACTGGGAGCGGATTTGTATGCTGAAATATTCTTTAACACAAGCGAAGTATAAATGCGGGAGGGGAATGGCAGAAATAACACGTCAATAACACGGGAGATGGGTGTAGTTATCAAGTATGCTGCCAGGTACTGCGTGCCTACAACTGTGGTTCATCATTTCTGGGTTCATTCTATAGTTTTTTTTACCTTCATGCCACCAGGGACGATTTTCAGGAGACAACAATGGTCGCGTTTTTTTCGACATTGACGGACTTGCTCATGAAGAGTGTTAATTTGTGACATTACGCTGAAGTGCTGAGGCATCTACAGGACAGCATCAGAGAAAAAAAATAAAAATAAAGTTCAGTGAAGTGGCGCACGCAAAATTTCATTTTCACACCGTGACAACACAACACGTGATCACAGTTACATGGTAAACAGTTCGGTGGGCCCAGCTGCGTAATGAAACACGCTAGTGAAAGACTAGACACTCCGTCACAATGAATTCCATTATGCAGGATTTCTAAATGGATGGATGAAACACAACACCTTCTGACCTCCAATGTAATTAAGCAGGTTAGGAAATTGGTCTTTGTTTCATTACTACATAAAGAACCAATTCTGAGAAACGTTTCGGCATGTTTTACAAATGAAGCGACTTACAATATCTGCCTAATGTGAAACGGTTTTACATACCCTTAACCCACCTGCTGTTGATATTCCAGAGAAAGACAAGAAATGAAATGAAATAAATAAATGGGTGTAAACAGGAAACGCCGAGCATACAACAAAAACAAATGAGAAGGCGAGTTGCTGTTGTTGTTCCCGTCCCCTAACTCACAGACTCGAGCAATGTAAATTCTACAAAGGGCGACGGAGATATCTTTATAAATGAGCAAACTTACCTTTGAAAGTATAAATGTGTTGCTAAGAACAGAAAACAATTCTAGCAAAAATACACCTTTTAGCACATTTAATCACACAGACATTACACGTATGTCCCAAAACTGACAAACAAACCGCAGTCCACAGTCAGGAGATGTTTCTCTCCAGGAGTGTTTTTACCATGATGGGATCAGCTCGGCCCTTCATTTCTTTCTGAACCAGGCCGATGAGTTTGTTGAGCACTCTTTTATTTCCTTTTTTGATTGCTGTAACCTAAAAAATAAAAATAAATAAATAAATAAGAGGAATCTGTTTAAAGCCACAAGCAGAAGAAGCGGTGTTCTATATTAAATAGCCCATAGGTAATGTAAGCAGCGTCTGATGTAATGTCAGGTTGGTATTTCAAAAACAGGGCAACCAAATACCGCTGATGCAAAAGAATGCAGGCCGAAGGTCTCCTCGTGTATTATTCATTATGCCGTGTAAGCCAGTGGCAGCAGGCAAAATCTCTTTCCACTCCCTCATCTCCTATTCTTTAAAGGACAGTCATAGTACTGGACATTAAATAAATTAAATACCCAAGGCTACCAATACAAAGGTGGGGATGTGGAGATAATTTATTCATAGATATTCAAGTCTCATGAGCGCAGAGCAGCAGAAAAGACCTCTGAGAATGGAGGAGAGGAGATCCGAGGGCAGCGGGTGACACTTCAGTTTGTTTTTTTTTTTTACGGTGGCTGGAGTGCCAATCCTGCCACCAACCCCCAAGTTTTCCCTGTAAATTGGAGGCTTGGATGTGGATTAATGTCATACCCAGGATGAAGCCATTGCAGGTTAAGGGCCCAAAGGAGTGGTGTTAGCAAGGTTATTACAGTTTTGCCTTTTTATATTAGTTTTTACTTCTAGATTTTTTCTGACCTTACTAGGAAATTCAGTTTAGTTTTAGTTTTCCTTCGTTGTGTATTTTTAGTTTTAGTTTAGTTTTTCATTTCACAAAGACATTTCTATTTTACTTTTATATCTATTAGTTTCAGTTTTAGTTTTAGTAATTATGGCATGGAGCTCCTATGGAGTTTAGTTTTGTGTCACAATCAGACAGAACTGTGCATTTAACGGATTTGGATACGAGTTTAATGTTAGTGGAAGCTTACTACACTACATGGTTTACTATCTGGTCTTGCTTTTGTCTGATAAAAACAAGCACAATCAAAACTAGATACTAATTATGAACAATTTTACACAATTTTATAATTTTTAAAATAGGGGCTTAGGAAGAACAGGGCTCTTAGACTTGAATGAGTGTGCAGACCCCACCTCGCTGTATTGAGGGAAACAAAGAAAAACAAGCATGTAGTGCGAAGGTTAGGGGTGGTGAGTCTTGAATAGCCCACCATATAGGACAGTAAACCCATAATGAGCAGAGCAAGAGCAGGTAATAGGAGTACGGACAGGCATAAAACAACAGAGACAGCGTCTGAGATTAAGAACAACATATACATTATCTAAACCTGTTTATCGAGAGTAGGATCACAGGAACCTGGAACCTACTGTAGCAGGTTTGGATGTAAGGCAGGAAAACTCCATGGTATGCAATATGTATGACTAGACAAAGAGCCTGTTTCGACAACGTAAGATGAAACGGGTACAAGTGGAACAGTAATAAGTATAAGCACCACAAACCTGATATAGGTGTATTGAATGAATGCGTAATTAGGCCTCGTGCTGTACTCGAAATTGCCTTTCAGGCCTCTAGAGCTTTAATTGAAGTCGCCTTTCTCTTTGAATTTTGCAGCCGTAAATGCGCCGCCTGCCGCGATGTCGGTCTCGTAAGGTTGTTTGGCCAGCTGCGCAGAAGGCGACTGCGCATTTGGCTTCGGACGGACGTGAGTGAGTGAGTGAGTAGGCTGGCGAATTATATATAAGGCTGATGTTAAGAACAAAATGAATAGGATATTTCAATTATCTATTTTGAGAGAGAGAAAAACATTGAAAAAAGGGAGACAAATATTTTAAAATATAATTCTGCTAATGGATTACCTTCACAATATCCGGTATTTTGAGTTGTGAATATGAACTAAAAAAGATAAATTAATAAATATAGAATAAATACAAAAACCCTTTAGTATGTTTAGTTTTTCATCGCTTGGCAGACTCTCTTCGCCTACCTATCAGTGTTTGTATCGCTTCACTGTTAAACGATGTTTTTACAGCAAAAATGATTGGTCAGTAACAATATGCTGATCTTGTATGATGATCTTGTCAGTCTCTCGATCAGTGCTGTTTTATTTTCAAAAACCGGGAGTGGCCTCCCCGAGACTTTCTCATATACTCAGATATGGGGATAAATATTTGAGGAGTAAACCGCAAGACAATGATTATATTTTTATATTATGTACATTAAGGAACTGTCAACATCAAAACAAATCAAATTAATAATATATAGAACAATTATTATAAAAGTAAAGTTGAATAAATCGGACTCTGCTGCCGCTTGAATAAAAAAAAAAAAAAATTGAGTATGTGTTCAGGTGAAGTACCACTTCTGGGTGATGGGTTTGGTCCAGAAGTTAATACAGATCTACAACTGTGGTGTTACACCCACATGCCGAATTTCATTCATCTATCTAGTTGCGTTTTTGAGTTATCGTGTTTACACACACACACAGACACACAATTCCAAAAAAACAGTATTTTTGGATACTGGAAGGTCTATCATGTCAAGATGCATCAAAATATTGAGGTCAAATTTTTTTCATGATTACTATACTTCCTGTATACTTCGTATATGAGAAAGTAAAAACGATTTCTCCTATGCGAAGTGGCGGGTGAATTGCCGTCAACAAAAAGCAGTCACCTGAGAAATAAACAGAAACGTTACTCACTCGTGATTTTTCTGTCCATATGGTAAACGCTTTGTTGACCAGCACATTCTGTTTTCAGGCATTTGAATTACATCGTGATATACAACAAGCACAAAGAAAGGCGGCACAGTAAATCGCTTTCTATTTCACACGCTTTACACATCCGCGTTCAGCTCGCTTTATCACCACAAATGCTGTGTGAACAGCCACCGATCACTGGATGAATATGTGCGGGCGACTCGTGTGGGATGACTTTCTGTTTTAGGGTTAAAGACTAACGGCAAGAATATTCATTCAAAAACGAAAACTAAAAATATTTTAGTAAATTATTATTTTATTTCAGTTAGTCTTTCCAGCTACTTTAATAGTTTCATTTAGTTTTATTTTTTCATTTTGGTTTTGTTAATTATTTTATTTCAGTTTACGAAAATGTTTTTTTAATAATAGTTTCAGTTTTGATTTTAGTTTTCGTTAACTATGATAACCTTGGGTGTTAGTTCTGGCACTTACGGGATTCAAACCAGCAACCTTCCGATGCCCAGCCTCAGAGCCACCACTTTCTTATTTAGCTTGGGGAAATTAATATTCATCCATTCAGAAATACAAGACAAGACATTGGGCCAAAGAGCCCAGAGCATCAGGGTTATCGATACTCACAAAACCTTGTTGTAACCCTAAACTACGAGACGGAAGGAAATGGAGTAAAGTGATAAACATTTAATATGTTTTTGTTTGATCTACATTTTCATGAAAAAAATACTTTACCTTTTAACTGATATTACAGACCAATTAACAAATCAACTGTGACCTTGTGTTTCTCCAATTAGTTCAACAGGAAATTCAAGTGAACATACTTACAGTTAAGTCCATAAATATTTGGACAGAGACAACTTTTTTCTCATTTTGGTTCTGTACATTACCACAATGAATTTTAAATGAAACAACTCCGATGCAGTTGAAGTGCAGACTTTCAGCTTTAATTCAGTGGGGTGAACAAAACGATTGCATAAAATGTGAGGTAGCTAAAGCATTTTTTGAACACAATCCCTTCTTCATTTCAGGGGCTCAAAAGTAATTGGACAAATTAAATAACTGGAAATCAAATGTCCATTTCTAATACTTGGTTGAAAACCCTTTGCTGGCAATGACAGCCTGAAGTCTTGAACTCCTGGACATCACCAGATGTTGGGTTTCCTCCTTTTTAATGCTCTGCCAGGCCATTAGTTGTCAGTTATAATCATCAACATTAAAAGAAATAAACATTTGATTAAACATCAGTCTGTTTTTTTGCTGAGGGGAAGGAGGTAAATAAAGAAAAGGAAGGGTCCCAGGACAGAGCCCACCTGAAGTAACAGCGGTGGGCTGGGATGTGAAAGGTTTAAGCTGAACAAACTGAGTGCGGCCTAAGAGATAAGATCTGAACCAATCTAGTGGAGTGTGGGTAATGCCAATCGAAGATAATCTATTAAGAAGAGTGGTGTGACAAATAGCATCAAAGGCAGCACTCAGAGAATTGTGGTTAAACCAGAATCAGCTTATTAGTTTTAGGGTTTAGTGGACGTGTTAGCAGAAAATGTGGTTACAGAGAAAGAGACGGAGCGAGCTCAGCTGACGTCACCCAGAAGCACTCTGCGTACAGTGTTCAGAAGTTGTCTCTGCGCGGTCGAGATAAGGAGTCCTCCTATTAGCTCACACTATAAGGAGACAGCATCATATTGTGGGTTCACGGGTGACCACCAGCAGTTCCCCACCCAGCAAACTGAGATGAGTTCACAACAATACAAGGACTCACTCTGAAAATGGAGGAGTTACTATACTGTGTTTCTTCTGCCCAGTCCCTGATTCAAAAAGGTCACTTCAAGGGACAAGCTGCCAGGGTTCATTCTCATGTCTTCTAGCATTCTCTGTCACAGACTTGCTGCTTAGTGAATCCTCAAGGCAGCCTAAGGTTACTCGTTTACCTACTGGTCTGCAGTGCCCTTCACTAATATTGGCACACTTGGTAAGTATAACCAAAATAGACTGCGAAAAAAATGTCTTAAGTGTTTATCCCTTCATGTTTCATTCAAAATATTCAGAAAAAAAATCTAAACTTTTGTGAGTTTTCTTCACAAAAGTATTTCTAAAATTACCGGTGCCCCTAGGAAGTCATATGAGTAAAATGAGATTTAAGTATACTCCCGTTCATGTTTTACATTTTTAAGTCCATATCTGAGTGAGCAGAAACACTTAAGTGGTCAGCCATCTTTTCCTGTCTGACTAAACATGAGGTGAGCTGAAGGCGAAATTCCCTTAGTCATCCATCCCAATGTGAAGAACCTGAGAACACATTAATGATGTAGATGTTGAGCTCCACAAATCAGAAAATGGATGCATAATAAGAAAATGGCTATAAGTAAATAGATAATTGGTTGAAAATGCCCATTTCTACTATCAGGGAAATAACTAATAAGTTCAAAACAACTGAAGATGGTAAGAACTGGTCTGGAAGAAGACGTGTGTCTATATTGACCCCATGCACAGTGAAGAGGATGCTTCAAGTGGCCAAAAAAGCTCCAGGGATCACAGCTTCTTTAGTTGAACCTTGGGGTCAAAATGTCTCCAAAGCTATGATGAGATGACAACTACATAATCACAACTTGCTTGAGAGTGTTGCCAAAAAAAGCCTCTGCTGTCACCAAACAACAAACTGGAGCATCTACAATTTGCCAAAAGTTACTGGAACTTCCACGGGAAGTGAGGCGGATGGTCAGATGAGACAAAAATGGAGCTTTTGGGCAACAAACATCAGAGGTGGTCTGGCGTAGAGGCATGTAGAAAAGTACCTCATCATCACTGTGAAGTGTGGTGGTGGATCTTTGATGCTGGGAGGTTGTTTTTTTGTACATGGCCCTGGACAACTTGCTAGGGTGCATGACACCATGGACATCAAGTATCATTAAATATTAAATCACAACCCGGCTGCCTCTGCAAAGAAGCTTAAATTGGGCCATGGCTGGATCTTACAGCATGGCAAAAATCCAAAACAAAATCACAAAAATCAACATAGAAATGGTTCAGTGAGCACAAAAGTCAAGGTTCTGTTATGGCCGTCTCAGTCCACGGATCAAAATCTCATTGAAGAACCAGTAGGATGAGCTGAAGAGGAAAGGTCCACAAGCATAGACCTTGAAATCTGAAGGATCCAGAGAGATTCTGTAGGTAGGAGTGGATTCAGATCCCTTGCCATGTGTTCTCCATCCACATTGAGCATTACAAGTGGAAAAAGGGGGGCTGCACAAAGTATTAAACAAAGGAGTACCAATAACTGTGGCACACCTATATTTGTTTTATCCATCCATCCATTATCCAACCCGCTGAATCCAAACACAGGGTCACGGGGGTCTGCTGGAGCCAATTCCAGCCAACACAGGGCACAAGGCAGGAACCAATCCCAGGCAGGGTGCCAACCCACCGCAGGACACACATATTTGTTTTATGATATTTCCTTTTCCCTTTGAATTATTTTACTTCAATCAAAGGTTTGTTTTTTCTTAATATTTTGAATGAAAGATCATGAGGATAAACAATAAAGATATTTTCAACAAATGTATTAGTGGAGGGCACTATATACCATGAGAGTGCTTGGTGGTTTTTTTTTTTTTGTACAATAGTGTTTTATATTTTAAAGAACTTCGCCTGCTTTAGACGTAGCTCATAAAACACTAAGTTCTATCAGCTACTACAGACTTCCCATGTGACCATTTTGTTGCTTCTGTCGGAACAGGTTGTGTATAAAAATTAACATATTTATGACATACCTGCAAGAAACTGCAGCTGTCGGCACATTACCCACATAATAGTATATTCTACAACAGGGACCTGCTCAGCATTTCAACTTTAGCCCTGAGAGACTCCGTTTTCTTGGTGAACTGCAAGTTAAATGTTATGTAATCTGTAATGAAGCTGTAATGGCAGAAATAGATGTGTTATGTAGGGTGGGCTTGGAACTCATTCTGTATTTCTTCTGCTCTCCCCTGGTTGGACTGCAGAACTCAACGGTGTTACGGATGGGCTCAGGGCTGAATGAATAGACTGTATTGATCTACAGTATTACAAACTCCTAAAATGTTTGAAACCTACTGTTTTCTGAAATTATTCTTATATGACAACTTTAACAAATTTGGATAGTTTACCAACATATACAAGTTCAAAATTTCACTGTTTGAGAAGTGTCTATGGGTGACAGGCTTTCCAAACTAGTTATAAATGTCTTCAATATTTCACACAGTAGGTCAGAATTCAATGGTTCACTGTGGCATGTTGTGAATGGAATGACAAAAATCTCCATGCAGGCTTTTTAAAAGCCAAGCTGCATCATAGGCCCATGACAGGCTGTGCAGGTCAATGCGTTAACAATTAGACGATAGAGCATAAAAATAAAATCCATCCATCCATTTTCCAACCCGCTGAATCCGAACACAGAGTCACGGGGGTCTGCTGGAGCCAATCCCAGCCAACACAGGGCACAAGGCAGGAACCAATCCCGGGCAGGGTGCCAACCCACCGCAGGACACACACAAACACACCAAGCACACACTAGGGCCAATTTAGAATCGCCAATCCACCTGACCTGCATGTCTTTGGACTGTGGGAGGAAACCCACACAGACACGGGGAGAACATGCAAACTCCACGCAGGGAGGACCCGGGAAGAGAACCCGGGTCTCCTAACTGCGAGGCAGCAGCACTACCCACTGCGCCACCATTTCGCCAAAAATAAAATCTCAGATTTTTTTTTTTTTTTTTTTTTTTTTAACATCCACACCTGACTTTTCCATTTTAATCTCATTTTATTCTTTTAAAAACCTAAAAATAAGACATAATCCAAATGAATTGTTTTTTAACAATAAAAACAAACAAAACGTTTTAGGATATCACACACATTTCTTGACAACTGTCGCAGGTGGCCAGGATTATTACCTGGCCGGGACGCCAAAAAGGACCAGAAGGTGGCAAGAATAACTTCCGGGCCACGAAGACACAACTGCCACGGAGCAGGAGAGGACCACGGGAAAGGAGAACGAACTGTCGGACTTGTTGGGACCCGTGGCCACCGCCTGGGGGCGCTTTACACCTCGTGGGACCCGGATGTTGTTATTTCCGCCACACTCTGCAAGATGGCGGAGGGATCAGCCAGGGACGCCCGGAGTGTTTCCGGGTCAAAGGGCAGCACTTCTGCCACACCAGGAAGTGCTGCAAGATGGACATCATCAGCCACCTGGAGCACATCCGGGCAGGGATAAAAGGGGCGACTCCTTGCAGTCAGAGAGCCAGAGTCGGGAGTGGGAGAAGGACGAAGCTCCCTGGAGGAGTAAAGGCGGCCAAGGACATTGAGTTAAGGGTGATTATTGCTGTGTGCTTTGTGTGGAGTGAAGAACTGTGTTTATTAGTGATTTAATAAACGTGTGCTTTTATAAAGATGTGGTCTCCGACTGGTGGTGTCCGGGAAAGTCTCACACAGCATTTTTCTGTATAAACAGGCATGTAAAAGAAGTGGATTTAGAACTGGAAGTGTTCCCTGAATGCTCCTCTCTGGCTGTTCACATTTGTTAGCGTGGGTAAAGTGCAAAAGGTGAATTTCCCGATGGGGATCAATAAGTGCCAACCCAAGTTAACAAACAAGGAATTAATAAATAAGATTTCCCTCCTGAAAAAAAAACGCTTTGGATTGCTGAAGAAAGATTTTGCAAATAAAACAGAACGTTTATGATTGGAAATTAACAAAATCAAATGTGATGTCTTTAAATGTTTTTTTACAGGTTTTCTGCAATCTTTATAATAGATTAGCTGTCCCCCCCAACGGCTCCACCCACGTAGTTGTGAAACAGGACAAACTTTAAAAATCAATAAAAAAAATGTAATTCTGGCCTTGTGGAAGGTAGGTATGCTCCAATGTCAAATGTTGGCACTGTATCTGATCGTGTTCAGCTCTGACTGGAGGGCGTCCCTCGCATGGGGAGAAGAGCAAGTGCCAATCAGCAGCTACCCTCTAAAACACACGGATCTCTCTCTCAAAAACACCAAACGTTACTCCTTAACAGTCTCTAGATGATAATGTCTGATGAACAAACAGGTATCGCTAGCTAACAGGAGGTAAGGTGCACTCCATCACGTGGAGAGTGGTAGACTGACTCGAACGGAGGCTGGCGGGTGAGTGAAGAGGGCACCACCCGCCTCCCCACTCCCGAGGTCCCACTTTCCCCTCCCCTCGGCCCACTGTGTCTCTCTTGGATTCAGGTGAATAAATCGCTACTAAAAGCGAACTATGATACTTAGCGCAATGAAAGTCGCAAAATTAACTGGAATGTTCAAGCAAATTAAGAAAAAAACCCAATCTAAATCCGTTAAGTAGTTCTTTAGTGAAAAGCGGACAGACATACATTAGATTTTATATATATATATATACTAGACATGGGCGGCACGATGGAGAAGTGGGAGTTCTGGGGACCTGTGGTTCGCTTCCCAGGTCCTCCCTGCGTGGAGTTTGCATGTTCTCCCCGTATCTGCGTGGGTTTCCTCCCACAGTCCAAAGACATGCAGGTTAGGTGGATTGGCGATTCTAAATTGGCCCTAGTGTGTGCTTGGTGTGTGGGTGTGTATTTTACATTACAATGATTATTGTATGTATGGCGTCCCCCCAGCAATGGATTTTATGTGCGCGAAAATAAATCTTTTAAATGTCATCCTATTGTAATATCATGAAAATTTGTATATTTAGGAAAACACTTTACCAGGCCAACTTTGTTAATCGCAAATCTGACATCCTCAGAGTGAACAACAAACACTAATCCCACCTCTTTGGGGAAGCTGGTCTCCGCGTCTCAGTACCCGATTGGATTTTTTTGTGCGTTATGTTTTAGGTCTTACCTCATTTACCGAAATCCGAATGGATCGGCCGCGCGATATTTTATAGGTCCCGCCCTCTCTGTCTTGTGTGACGCATCAGGCGGCCTTTGAAGCATCGCACCGTGCCCTGCGCATGCGCACTTCACCAGAAGACACACACACACGGACACATGGACGCACACAGGGATTTTATTAAAGAGGATATATATATATATATTGTGGTAAGTGGCTTGGGGTGGTACCCAGCCGGAACGCCCTGAAGGACCGGAGGAGGGCTTACGCCTCCTCCAGACCACAAGGGGGTGACCGCCCTAGTGGCTTTGGGGACCAAGGGAACAGAGCTTAGAAACTCAACCCTATAGGGGCCCGTGGTCACCGCCAGGGGGCGCCCCAATGCCTGTGGAGCCCTGGGAAGAAGACCAAGACACCTGGAGTGCTTCCGGGTGCACAGCCGGCACTTCCGCCACACCAGGGAGTGCCGGCTGGTGCTCATTGGGAGGCACCGGGAGCACGTCCAGGCTGGAGTCGGGAGGAAGAGAGACAGAGCTCAGGAGGACCTCTGGACCTGAAGAAAGGCATCGTGGTGTGGCCTGGAGTTTGGGGGAGTATTGGGTTGTGTGCTGTGTTTTCACTTGTAAATATTGTAAATAAATGTGTGTGGGTTTGAACCAACGATGTCTACACCTGTCTGTGCCCGGGCTGTTCCCCACTATATATATATATATATATATATATATATATATATATATAGAGAGAGAGAGAGAGAGAGAGTTAGAGAGATAGACTTGTATTCCTATTCCCTGTGAAATGTTACAATGCTGCACCCCATACCAAACACGTTCTCTGATAAGGCACTTGTAGCATGGGTGGACAGATATTTACCTGGCCAGATTACTGAGTTTGGGGAAGTTTGTTGCCACCACTTAAACAGATTGGTGTCTGGGTCAGGGAAAATGTCACTGCTATATTTCACTTACATTTCGGCAGGTATTAGGGTTAGGTTAGGGTTGCAAAGCTGCTCAGTTCTCCCATTCAGCTGTGTGCCTCTGACAGAGATGCTGCAATGAGGTTGATGTATCGCTACCTTTAGTTTAAATAGACTTTAGACAGATTTTACAATGGACAGTGGTTTGTTTGATGTTGTTTGATGTTGGACTTTAAATAAACAACCCACTTCCAACTGACTGAGGAGGCGCTGTCAGTTTTACACAAGATCTCCTCACTTAACCTGTATGCTGCTATCTTGCTACTGTGTGTGCAATGGGATGGAGTGGTATGATGGAGAATGGGTATTTGCAACAGATTTGTCTGTTCAAGTCAGGGATCTGACAGTTCCTCTTTCACAAGGGCATTTTTGTGAATTTTGGACATTTACAAGTTTTAAACCCAGCCACGGGGAGATGCAGAAACCAGTGTGTTTCTTTGTGCCAGTCCCACGCCTGGATAAATGAGGAGGGGTTATGTCAGGAAGGGCATCTAATGTAAAATTTTGCCAGACCAATATGCGGAAAACAATACAGATTTCCGTATCGGATTGGTTGAGGCCCGGGTTAACAATGGCTGCCACCAGTAGTGTTAGCCAACAGGGTGCTGGGGAAAATTGGGCTACTGTTGGCTGAAGGAGAAGAAGAGAGAGAGAAGGCATGTCCAGTGTTAGGAGGAGTGGAGAAAGGGTATGCAAGTGAAAGGGAGGGTAGGAACTTTGAACGTTGGCAGTATGACTGGTAAAGGGAGAGAGTTAGCTGAAATGATGGTGAGAAGGAAGGTTGATATATTGCACATGCAAGAGACTAGATGGAAGGGAAGTAAGGCCAGGTGTATCAGAGACGGGTTCAAATTATTCTACCGTGGTGTGGAAGGGAGGAGAAATGGGGTAGCAGTTATCCTGAAGGAATAGTATGTCAAGAGGTGAAAAGAGTGACAAACAGAGTGATGATAATGAAGCTGGAAAGTGAAGGTGTGATGATGAATGTGGTTGGGGCATATGCCCCGCAAGTTATGGTGTGTTATGGATGAGAAACAAGATTTCTGGAGAGAGTTGGATGAAGTGGTAGAGAGTGTACCCAAGGGAGAGAGATTGGTGATTGGAGTGGATCTCAATAAACGTTGCTGAAGGGAAAAAAGGGGATGAGGAGGTAATGGATAGGTATGGTCTCATGGAGATAAATGCAGAAGGTCAGATGATAGTGGATTTTGCGAGAAGGATGGACACAAGTGTGATAAATATGTATTTTCAGAAGAGGGAAGAATGCAGGGTGACGTAAAAGGGTGGATTATATCCTGTGTCGGAGAGTAAAACATGAAGGAGCTTGGTGACTGCAAAGTGGTGGCAGGGGAAAGCGTAGTTAGGCAGCATAGTATGGTGGTCTGTAGGATGATGGTGGAGATCAAGAAGAGGTGGAGAGTGAGGGCAGAGCCAAGAATCAAATGATGAAAGTTGAAAAGGGAATCCTCAAAGTGGAGTTTGGTTAGGAGGTAAGATAGACACTGGGTGGAAATGAAGAGTTACCAGACAGTTGAGCAACTACAGCAGAAGTAGTGAGGGAGATAGCCAGAAGGGTGCTTGGTATGACATCTGGACAGTGGAAGGAGGAGAAGGAAACCTGGTGGTGAAATGGGGAAGTACAGGAGAGTATATAGTGAAACAGGTGAAGAAGAAGTGGGATTATCAGGGAGATGAAGAAAGCAGATAAGAATACAAGAAGATAAGGCATAAGGTGAAGAGAGAGGAGGCGAAGGCTAAAGATGAGGCATATGAGTAGCTGTACGAAAGGTTGGACACTAAGGAGGGAGAAAAGGACCTGGACTGATTGGCTAGGCAGTGGGCCTGATCTGGGAAAGATGAGCAGCAGGTCAAGGTGATAACAACAACAACAACATTTATTTCTATAGCACATTTTCATACAAAAAGTAGCTCAAAGTGCTTTACATAATGAAGAAAAGAAAAATAAAAGACAAAATAAACGGAAAGAGTTCTTTGAGAGGTTGATAAATGAAGAGAATGAGAGAGAGAGAGACGGTTGAATGATGTTGAGATAATGAACCAGGTAGTGCAATGGATTAGCAAGGAGGAAGTAAGGACAACTATGAAGAGGATGAAGAATGGGAAGGCTGTTGGTCCAGATGAGATACCTGTGGATGCATGGAGGTGTTTAGGAGAGATGGCAGTGGAGTTTTTAACCAGATCATTTAATGCAGTCTTGGAAAGTGAGAGGATGGATGAGGAGTGGAGAAGATGTGTACTGGTACCGATTTTTAAGAATAAGGGTGATGTGCAGAGCTGTAGTAACTACAGGGGATAAAAATGATCAGCTACAGCATGAAGTTATGACAAAGAGTAGTGGAAGCTCGGTTAAGAAGGTAGGTGAGGATCAGTGAGCAGCAGTACGATGTCATGGCAGGAAAGAGCACTACAGATATGATGTTTGCTCTGAGAGTGTTGATGGAGAAGAATAGAAAATTGCAGAAGGAGTTGCATTCCGTCTTTGTGGACCTGGAGAAGGCATATGACAGGGTGATGAGAGAGGAGTTGTCATATTGTATGAGGAAGTCAAGAGTGGCAGAGAAGTACGTAAGAGTGGTACAGGATATGTATGAAGGAAGTGTGACAGAGGTGTGGTCTGAGGTAGGAGTGACAGGGCCTCCTAGTATTTAATAATAATAATAATAAGAAACTGAGGTTACTGACCACAACCTGCAGTCCTAGCCAGCACATTATTGCCAGGCCTGTGCATGTGTGTGTGTGTGTGTGTGTGTGTGTGTGTGTGTGTGTGTGTGTGTGTGTGTGCTAGGGTTGGTTCTAATCTTGCACCCACTACTGCAGGATAAGCAATCATTGTGGCCATAAACTAAATAGATGAATTAGAAAATGGACAGAAAGATTGCAAATGATTTAATTTGATAAATATATGGAATATTAAAGAATAACACTGCTTACAGAGCTGTCATAAATGACTTTGTCTTGGTTTATGCCACTGAATGACTCAGCTTTAAAGTAGATTTTGCCATTCCAGATTTACACTGGAATACTAAAATCCATTTTAAATGCATTGGGCCTGATTTGCAAAAAGGTGTGAACAAACATTTGCCAAACAGTATAGGCGATTCTTGCAAAATGAGAATCAGTAGAAAATCGGGGATGAGCACCTGTTGCGGGAAAAAAAAAAAAAAAAAAATTCTGGGAGAATTGTACCCACCTCCTCCAGATGGCCATCTAGGACATTCTGACAGATTTCTTCAAGGATCTTCTCGTTCTGCACTAGGCCCAGGTCTTGCTCCTTCACAATCTGCTGGGGGCTCTTGTCACATTCCTTCCACATTAATAGAAAAACCTATGATATACAAAAGGGACAAAAACGGAGCTATTAATTTACTATTATGTTTTAGGAAACCCATTCTTAATGGCATTTCAGATCAGGTCACGTGGTATTTGTGATATACACTGATATGACGATGACTTGGGTGATTGACTCCTTTCTCATCATCAAAGAGTTGTCTAAGTAAGAAGTGAGTTACTGAAGGACATAAAGCTAGAATATAGCTATGACATGGTGGTGGCTTCCAGTGTGCTTGAGGTCATCTGAAATTTTGCTGAGAGAGTGTCGACCTTGTCGAGAGGTTTTTATTTTTATCTCAGCAGTGACATTAATGTTTTTTGGTGACTTTTCCTATGAAGTCAGTAGACGGACTGGGAGAGCATGGTGGGGGGTCTTGAGGTGACTGGAAAGGGGTGTGTGGCGCTCCTGATATCTCCGCAAAAGGACGATAGTCCAAGTCTTTAGAGTTCTAGACGCTATCCAGTGATCTGAGATGAAGTCCTGTGACTCTTTGTGTTGCTCACGGTGTCCCGAATGAGGCACATTACCTGCATTGTGAGGGAGCGTCAGTTACAGCACTACAGCCATGTGGCGTGATTCCCCGAGGGTGATCCGGCTCATTTTTGAGGACCTGAGTGGCTGGATCAGGCTAAGGGGATGCCCACGTAGTACCTGGTTGCGGCAGATAGAGGGTCATTTCTGGAGGGTGGGACTGGACCGCGTGTCTCCCTGGGGGGGCTTGTCAACCAGAATCCTGAGCTGTTTTGTTGTGTGGTGGGTGTGGCAACGTGCTGTATCAGTGCATGCTTCCCAACCTGACCTGATCTGAAATTCGTTCTCCATAGCTTCACCGAGCTCTACATTTACATTTACATTTACAACATTTAGCAGACGCTCTTATCCAGAGCGACTTACAACAGTGCTTAGTAGTCTACAACTGTTCTTCAGTCTTTAAGGCTAGGATTAAAGTTCTACCACTCGCAAGTTTTCTCTTTGAACACTTCGTTACCTGCCACCCTTTTGGCCTCTAACACTCATATGGCGACCCTCCTATTACTATTGCATGAAAGGTGCCTCCTTTAATCTGGATAGATTTCTTTACTGCTGGTGCCCACCAATTTAAATAAATAATCAATAACCTTTTGGCCACAGCTTCTTGCAGAAGCCTCCATTACTGAGGTCTTGAATAGGGTCTGTTTCAATGCCATGTTCCTGACTTCTCTTGAGATGTAATAGAAGCTGTTCTAGAGGTTGGAGTTGAGCTTGTTGTGGACAAAAGTATATTCTAGTTGTTCCCAGGACACTCTCATATTCAGTTTGGGTTTCCAGGTCTGGGTGGTAGCTTCATCCATGTAAGCCAGCTCCCCAGCAAATGATGAAGGAATAGAATTTCAGCACCTCACTTTACCTAAGTGTCCAGAATATACAGCCTCTGAGCAGGAGACATGACTATAAAGACAACAGTTGACCTCAGACCCAAAGTACACTGGTAGGAGGTGCATTCTGTTCAAAATACCAGATGTTTACTGTATATAAAAATACATCTTGTAAACCATTCCTCCTGTGTGGTATCACATAAACCATTTAGAAATCCAGACAGCTCAGTCAGAGTGCCAATTTATAGAGCTGAAGAGGATGATAGTTTAGTGTTTTACTGATGACTGTCCAGTGTTTTAAAGAATTTACATTGAAACTGCCCACCTGGAAACTGAGATTAGTGGACATTCTGGGCTGCTAATATGAAAAGAGAATTTAATTTCATCTTCTCATTTGAGAAAACAGATTAGCCTGAAAACAACTGCATAAAGTTATGTAAGCAAGAGTTAAGAAACACAAGCAAAAACAATTTGCAACAGCTGATGCTTGAAGGTATCTACTCCTTCTAATAATACAGTTGGTGTTCTATTTATGGTCTGTGTTTGCAATATATTACCAATTAAGCAGTGTGTGGGAGACATGCAGGTAAGAATTTTAACTGTACTAAAGACAAGACACTTGAACATTAATTTAATTGAATTATTCAGAACATTTAGCTTACATTATCATACTAGCTGAAGTATTCGGCATTGCCTGGGTAATAAAACACTAATGTCAGTATGTGTATTTAGTTCTTCCAAACCAGAGGCGGCCTTAGGGGTGTGTGGGGCCAGTTACGTCAAACGCTCTTACCGGTATGTGTGGACTGTATGAACTTTTGTGCGAATTTAATAAAAAATAATGTTAACATATACCGGATTTTCCCATTACAGTATTCAGCTAAATTTTTGCAAGATAACACGCAGACTTTATCAAAATTTACAGTCATATGAAAAAGTTTCTGAGCCCCTCTCAGCCTGCATACTAATTGACTCTCCTTTCAACAAAAAAGATAACAGTGGTGTGTCTTTCATTTCCTAGGAGTACTGCGGTGTTTTCCACACAAAGATCTTTAGTGACGCAGAATTTAGTTGTATGAAATTAAATCAAATGTGAAAAACTGGCTGTGCACAAATGTGGGTCCCCTTGTCATTGTGCTGATTTGAATGCCTGTCACTGCTCAATGCTGATTACTTACAACACCAAATTGGTGTGATGAGCTCATTAAGCCTTCATAGACAGGTGTGTCCAATCATGAGATATAAAGGTATTTAAAGTGGTCAATCACAAGGTGGGCTTCCTTCCCTTTGACTCTCCTCTGAAGAGTGACAGCATGGGATCCTCAAAGCAACTCTCAAAGATCTGAAAACAAAGATTGTTGAGTCTCTTGGTTTAGGGGAAGGCTACAAAAAGCCATCTCAGAGGTTTAAACTGTCAGTTTCAGCTGTAAGGAATGGAATCAGAAAATGGAAGGCCACAGGCACAGTTGCTGTTAAACCCAGCAGGTCTGGCAGGCCAAGAAAAATACAGGAGCGGCATATGAGCAGGATTGTAAGAATGGTGACAGACAACCCACAGATCACCTCCAAAGACCTGCAAGAACATCTCACTGCAGATGGTGTATCTGTACATCATTCTACAATTCAATTTGCACCAAGAACATCTGTATGGCAGGGTGATGAGAAAGAAGCCCTTTCTGCACTCACACCACAAACAGAGTCGCTTGTTTTATGCCAATGCTCATTTAGACAAGCCAGATTCATTTTGGAACAAAGAGCTTTGGACTGATGAGACAAAAATTGAGTTATTTGGTCAAAACAAAAAGCGCTTTGCATGGCGGTAGAAGAACACCACATCCAAGAAAAACACCTGCTGCCTACTGTCAGATTTGGTGGAGGTTCCATCATGCTGTGGGGCTGTGTGGCTAGTTCAGGGACTGGGGCCCTTGTTAAAGTCGAGGGTCGCATGAATTCAACCCAATATCAACAAATTCTCCAGGATAACGTTCAAGCATCAGTCACAAAGTTGAAGTTACGCAGGGGTTGGATATTCCAACAAGACAATGACCCAAACACAGTTTGAAATCTACAAAGGCATTCATGCAGGGGGAGAAGTACAATGTTCTAGAATGGCCGTCACAGTCCCCTGACTTGAATATCATCTCAAATCTATGGGATGATTTGAAGCAGGCTGTCCATACTCGGCAGCCATCAATTTTAACTGAACTGGAGAGATTTGGTATGGAAGAATGGTCAACAATACCTTCATCCAGAATCAGACACTCATCAAAGGCTATAGGAGGACAGCGTTTAGAGGATGTTAGATTAGCAAAAGGAGGCTCAACTACTGTAAGTATTGATGTCATATCTCTGTTGGGGTGCCCAAATTTATGCACCTGTCTAATTTTGTTATGATGCATATTGCATATTTTCTGTTAATCCAATAAACTTAATGTCACTGCTGAAATACTACTGTTACCATAAGGCATGTCATATATTAAAAGGAAGTTCAGCCAATGAGAAACAAAAATCCAAAGAAGTAAGAGGGGGTCCCAGACTTTTTCATATGACTGTAACAGGAGAATATAACTTGACAAGTCCGCTCAAACGGGACATGCAGACCCCACTTACCACCCCCAAACGCCGCTCTTGCTCCAAGCAATCCAAGCTGTGGTGGCTCAGTGAAACTCAATCAAGACAGAAAGAATCGGGCAAGCGAGGCTGCTACATATAAGGGTACCGAGGAAAGTCGTATGAGGAATGCTAAGAGTTTCCTTCAAAAGCGGGAGGTGTTTGCAAGAATGCAAATGATGTTTTCACAGAGGGTAATAGGGGCCCGTCTATCTACTGGTGGTAGTCAAAAAACAGACAGGAGATGAGCAAGGCACCTTAACTCTTTTAGGGCGGATGTCGACTTTTGTCGACAGGAGGGGTTGAAGGCTAATGTCAACAAAAGTCGACATCCAGGGATAGGGGGCGACAATCAGCTGTTAATGGCGACAAATCTCACTGTCACGTCACAGGCATTCCCTCTGTGCTTGGAGGAATGCTAGACTCGTTGACTCGGCAAATAAACATTGCGTGTGCGTGAATTGCGAAATGTAAACAATGGCAAGATGGCACCAACATGTGAAAAGGCAGCGAAGCAAGTGCAGAAAAGAAAACACTTGGCAGACGATGTTTTGCGCATTATCGCGGAGTCGGACTCTTGATTTTTCAGAATCGGATTTTATTGGCAGTGATCAGGAGATCGAGTAAGAGAGTGAGAAGCAGGCATCAGCTGATCAGACACCAGCCGATGCCGCGCCAGTGGATCTGCTGCCAGTTGAGTGCCTTCGCGCAGCCGATGCATCTACGGCAAGGTTCGCATGGGATAAATACACATACATTGATCCGTTGAGAGCCGATCTGGCTACCGGAGTTTACAAGACGGCATGGCTTGCTGTTGGACACGACAGATCACCAGCTGCTGTACTTCAGGCTGCTCTCTCCTGATGCTGCTTTTCAGCTACTGTCAGACGAGACAAACAGGTAGGCAGAGATTTTTTTTGAATCGCAGGCTGCGTTTGCATCGCATTCTCGTTTTTCAAAGTGGAAACCCACAACGAAAGACGAGATGAAGCGCGCTGTGGCATTACAAATAGAGATGGGGCAGAACTGGTGATATAACTTCAGGGAGCATTGGTCCAAACGTGTTTTGTCCCCTGGTGGCTCAGGTACGTGCTGCTGCAAAGTTTTATTCACTTCTGTAATAAACAGAAGCAAATCCCATGGGGTGAGCCAGGCTATAATGCCATACATAAAGTTCATAAAGTTTCAGAAGATGAAAAGAGCTGTCAATACGGTTTTCATGCAGGCAGAAAACTTGGTGGCAGTGGCATGGCACGATGGCAAATGGGTGACTTGTCTCTCTACAGTACACACTAACAATATATGTGAGAAAGTGCAGCAACAGACAATTGAAAAATAGGCACCAAAGCAACACATATGGTAAGGAGTGCAATGTGGCAATTACTGAAATTGGCTGCTTTGAGCGAGATCAGGCTTTGCTGTGTAAAATGTATGTGATATGTATGTGAAATCATAGAGTATGCAGGCTCATACAACATGCAAGACAGTAACATTTGTCAAAAGTAAATATTTTTTGTTGATTTGATATGTTAAACAATTGCTTTGTGTTCTTTTTTAAAAAATGTTAGTTTTTGGAAAAATATTCAGCCCTGGGAGAAAAGAAACAAAAAAAAAATTAGCCCTAAAAGAGTTAAAATGACGGAATCTGAGAAGCAAGCTTCATGGGAACGTGATCGAGGCAGGACCTGCCGGACAGTTGATAAACAAGATTACTGAAGAAATATTTAGGATAAACACTGAGGGTACATGTGAGGAAAGAGATATCAAATCCATCCATCCATCCATTATCCAACCTGCTGAATACAAACACAGGGTCACGGGGGTCTGCTGGAGCCAATCCCAGCCAACACAGGGCACAAGGCAGGGAACCAATCCCGGGCAGGGTGCCAACCCACCGCAGGGAGATATCAAATGATTTTTAATTTATTCTTTTATCTTTCTGTAACAGGTAACATAGCTAATATCTGTTGTGATGGATGGCCAGGGCCATTACCCGGCCGGGATGCTGGCTGGGTGGAAGGACAACAGCAGAGAACCTGTTTGGGACAGTATCTTCCCCGATATGCTAGAAGGATGCCTCCCTGGGTTGCTAAGGTACCATGGGTCCCTGCAGGGCATGTCGAGAATTGTAGTTTGGAGCAGCCCTGATGGGTTCCGTGGGTGCCGCCAGGGGGTATTGAAGGTACAGCTGAATCCTTTGTGGCACTGCTTCTGTCGCAGCTGGAAGAAAGTCGAGAAACACCTAGAGCACTTCCGGTCACACTATAAAAAGGAGCCGCCTCACCACCAGTCGGAAAGCCAGAGTTGGGAGGTGGACGACAAAACTTGTGAGGAGGAGTGGAGGCAAAGAAAGAGAAAGAAAGAAGAAAGGACTGTGTGTTATATTATTTGGTGCTTTTGTACTGTGCAGAGAAGAGGGGAGCAACAGAACAGGCTTCCCCACTTAAATTAAGGAGTGCTCTCTGGCAAGCCTTGTGTCTGTCTCAGCCTGTCTGTGTTGGGGTTTGGGGAGCGGTACGCCCCCTGGTGGTCCACACTGTATAATGAGTTAAAATAAGAAAGCAAATATTTGTGTGATTCAGTGTCTTCTGATCATACCCAGCGCTCTCCTGCTGCCTGATGGGAATTGTAGTATCAGTGTATGTGCTGGTTTTTGGGTTTCTCCACTCCAACACAACCCCTCTCCCTGATATGCCATTTGGCCTATGTTTTGAGTTGGACAAATGGCAAAATACATAAGAAATTATTGTTCAGTAGTTTTTATCCCAACAGACAAACAAATAGCTAATGGTGCCAATCCTGCAGCTATGCCAAGAAAGCAGCAAACTCTGGACAAACCTTTGTGTGGTATAGCTCAGAAAAAGGTGGCCAATTTTTAAATAGTTGAATGGCCGGCGCGATCTTCATGGGTGTGTATGCTCACGCAGCTGCAGGAGGCTGGTGTAGTAATTGGGCGAGATGCACCTGCACGTGAGAGTGTGGTCTGTCACAATTGCTTCATCAACTTCCTATGGTGCACGATTGAGACACGGTGCTCACGGAGGCATACAAGGAAGAGCCGGCATGAGGAAAGGGGAGAGAAAACAGATGAAAGGAAAAAGGGAAGAACATACGTAGACTGGTCAGAGAGTGAGCGAGAGAAGAAAGGTAGGATGGAGGTTAAAAGAAAAGGGAAAAGAAAAATGGGAAGGGAGACTGTGAGTACCCATGAGGGACAGAATGGAGGCAGGTGGTCGGGAGTGGAGCCACAGTTTTGCAGGAGCTTGAGGCTCAAGGAAGGGCGCGTCTGTTGAATTAGCACCAGGGTGTAAGAGTGGCCACAATTGACAGTGTCTTCTGCAAGGTGCGAATGTGAGCGGTGGGAAAGGCGTGTGTAGCTCGACAGGTTGCCCTGTGCATGCCAATGCAAGGGTTGGGCAGGGAACGGAGCCTGCATTTATTGCTTGACTGAACCTGTGGGTTGGGTGTCTCCTTGGTTGCCAGATCCCATACCGGATAAGCTGTAGCGATGTTGGCTTTTAGAAGGCAGTACCAGGACATGCGAGTTCTAAGAAACAGTGAACAGTCTCTTGGATGTTAACCTCTGGTTTTAAGAAAAAATGTTTGCTTTTAATCTCCACTTGAACACCGTTCATTTATTTATTGGATTATTTATTTATTGAAGACTAGCAAAATACCCGTGCTTCGCAGCAGCAAAGTACTGCCTTAAAATTTTTATTAAGAAGAAAAGTAAACCTTTTTAACTCTTTCAGGGCTGATGTCAACTTTTGTCGAAATTCAGGGGTACAGAATGGTAATCAGCTGCAAACTGCGACAAAACTCGCCCTTACATTTTAAGTTTGACTTTCTTTGCTAGAAGGAACGTTAAGTAGCTTTGATGATTTAACCTCGATTCCCTGTGTGAGTAGAGAACAGCAAACAACCTCAACAATGGCATTGAGATCAGGTGAGAGTCTAAATACGTCATAGACATTTTACGTATTATCGCTGAATCGGACTCTGACTTGTCAGACTTGGAATTTGATGCAAGTGATCAGGAGATGGACATCGAATACGAAAGTGAGGTACCAGCATCAGCTGATCAGTCCCCAGTTGATCGTGGTGTTGAACACGTTTGTGTAGCTGATGCGCCTATGCTAGCGTTCGCCTGGGAGGACCACCACTTATGATGACAAGGCCATATTGCGTCACACTGCAACTGCCACCACCGCCCACCGGCTGTGCAAAGACAGCCAGCTCACCGTGCATTCCTGCTGGCCATCGAGGTGCCCCCGCGCAGCCACTGCCTCCAGAGATGTCGAACATGTGCCAACAGCAACCACAGCATGCAGCAACAGATGTTTTATGTTGCTTTCTATGTGAAACCATTTCCAGTTTTTTGGAAAAAATATTCAGCCCTCAAAGAGTTAAACTGAGGGAAAATATACCAATAATTATTTGTTAAGGATCTCTTTGTATACCACGTTGTCAGTTTGGCCCTCCGGTTGTAACATGACCAAGCTGTGCACTGAGCTCACTCTTGAGCATGCAACGTACAGTTGGCCACGTGAAAAGCAATGTTGCCTCAAATCAATGCCAACCTTTTGTAGGGTCTGTCCCTGAGACTTATTAATTGTCATTGCGAATCAGAGCCTTACTGGAAATTGGAAGCGTTTGAATTGACATGGGAGATCAGAGGGTATAACTGGGATGCGAGGAATAAAAACTCTCTTCTCTGAGCCACTGCCCATAAAAATAGTAGCGTCAATTAGGTTCTTTTGCAGACACGTGACCTGAAGTCTTGTGCCGTTACAAAGTTTCGGTGGCTGTAAGTTTCTCAGTAACATTATTGGTGCCCCAACCTTCAAAATTAGATTATGCTCAGGAGTGCCTGGAGGATTCAGAGTGTGGAGAAACTCTACCGGATAGTGCACTGCATCTTCCAGTTCTACAACTGAATCCACAGACTGATATGTTTTTGGTTGTGAAGGTAGTTCTTGAAGTAAACTGTGGTTTATAGTCGTAGTCATGTCATTTCTTGGTATCAGGATAGCTCTCTCCCTCAACTATGACACGTCGTTATCGTGGAGATTTCGTAGATTGGGGTAAACATTTTGAAGAAGGCTTTGTAAGAGGCATTGGCGGTTGTCCAAAGGTGTAAAATATTTGGCCATTTCGGTACACTTGAAAGCGACAACTGAACAATTTAGCGGCAGCCATCAACTCACATGCAGAACCATAGGTGAAGGGCTTAAGCATTTCACTCTTATAATGCTCCTGTGTAGTATAATTATCTCCTGTACCATCATCAGTCCACACCTTGAACCTGTCCCAGTCATTCAATACACAAGACACAATGTTCCTCCGGATATCAAGAGTGAGCCTGATGAGGCCGTGCAATATGTGACACAGAGAATGGAAAAGGCAGTCGCCATCTCCGGGCATGGAAACCACTCGGTAAGTGACAGTTCTTTGATCGATGGTGATCACCTCGATAGACATGTTAATGGGGGTACGGTTGGAACGATAAAGGAAATGGGTACCTCAACAATGTAAATGAAGTCTAAAATACCTACACAATAACTATAATGGTAATAAACGAACAATAAAACAGCGGAGAAGCCGTGGATTAAATAAAAAGGCTGCAGTTATCAGCAGGGAGACGTGAATACCATGGCGAAGCAAGGAAGGGAATGAAGAGACCGGAGCGACGGACGGCCTTATATAGGCTGTCAGCCAACTACGTGGGAGGCGTGGGGATGGGGGACCCAACGCCACCTCACCTGGCAACCGAGCTGCAGGCTATGGACGTATATATGTACATAAGTAGGATTCAGTTAGCGCTGGGAACCCGCGTACCAAATTTCTTGAAGATGGGCCCATAAGTAACAAAGACCGTTGGAAAGTTCAATATGGCGGCCGACAGTGGCGTCATACCACCGAAAATAAGTACGTACATCGGTTTCGGTTAGCGCAGGGAAGCCGCCTACCAAATTTCGTGAAGATGGGGCCATAAATAAGAAAGTTTAACATGGCGGACGTTGTCGACCGTTATGACCGTTACGCATAGAATTTCGAAATGAAACCTGCTTAACTTTTGTAAGTAAGCTGTAACCTACACAGGAAGTTGGAGAATTAGTGATGAGTGAGTCAGTGAGTACTTTGCCTTTTATTAGTATAGATTTGCACAGCACTTTTGCATACTATTTATTATTATTTTTGATTGTTTTTAATAAAAGAGCTTTTGTACTTTTATGCATTTACCCCTTGTTTTGTGTGAGTGTCCTCATCTGATAGCTCATCCCTTGGGTATGGGTAGCAGGTTCAAGAGACTCCCTAGATCAACTGACCCGCACCGTCGCATTCCCCAGCAGTTGTGATAAGGCAAAACAGATAAAGTCTATTGTACATTTTATTTGCAAGAACATTCATCCATACACAACAGGATTTCACAACATGATTCATACTATTTGGCAGAGTTACACTATTGCACCCCAATGCTGTTTCTCAGATACATCAGTTCCCAAAATATACAATGAGGATAAATTGGAATTAAAACAGTTAACTCTGTAAAGCAGAAAGAGTTGCCCTGACAAGTGATTCAAGGTCTTTTGACAGTCACACTGTGTTATGTTACAATAACATCACATCATATAACTCCAGAATGGTGCTTATCTTATCCTCTTATGTCCTACAAACCTTAAGACGTGTATGAAAGTCACACCAGGGCTAACATGGCCGAGTTACAGTACTTCATAATGTCACTGAAGAATAGGGAACTGGAGAGAAACAGACAATGTTAGTCACCGACAATGCAATGAGTATGCCTGATGTCGCTCAGGTGGTTGGCGTTTCTCACGTTAAAGGCTATGCGCATGCATTAAATTTGGCATCTCAGCGTGAAAGGTGAAATTTCACTTCACCTTCAGCTTCCTAACACACACCTGTAGGCTTTGCTTTGCGCTGTAATCAACTGGTATTTGGAGCTATTCATGATTCTCTCCACCTTGATTGAAGCACCATTTCTGGCTGAAAGAAAAGCAGTTCCAAAGTGTGATGCTGCCACTACCATGCTTCACTGTGGGTATCGTGTTCTTTTGGTGATGTACTGTGTTGTTTTTGCACCAGACATAAATTCAGACCATAATACATTTTGTCCATGTTTTTGGGATACTGGATGTATCTTTTTGCAAGATCTAGCCAGGCTTGCATATTTTTTTTCCATCTTGCTGCTCATAGCTCAGTCATATGAAGGATATAGAAGATTGCTGTCACATGAAGGGAGCAACCAGCACTTGCCAGAAAGTCCTGCAGCTCCTTTAATGTTGCCGTCTGCCTCTTGGCAGTCTCCCTGACCAGTATTCTCCTTGTCAACGATTCTGGAGTGGTGTGTGGTTCTTGGTAGTGTCACTGTAATACCATACTTAATTCTTGCTTGTCGAAGATTGTCTTCACTCTTCTCTATGGTACATCTACTGCTTTGGTTGTTCTTTTATGCCCGTTGTCCTGATCAGTAACTTTCAACAATGAGACTCCATTCATGTTTTGAAAGCTCTTTGGAGACCATGGCTTTTGCAGTAGGATGCCACCAAGATGATGTCAGGATAATTTATCTGCACTTTATGTGGAGACAACCGGATTAATTCTAGTTGATGGCAGGTGTTCTATTGTGGCGGACAGCTGGGACACCCCAGAAATGAAAGGATGAGGGAAGGCAGCTTTTTCAGGACACTGCCTCCCCCAAAACGCTAGATGGCAGCTCCCCTGGAGTGTGGCGGTGCCCAGGATTCCTGCAGGGCATCCTAGGACTTGGAGTCCGGTTTCTCAGCCCTGTTGGGTGCCGTGGGTGCCGCCAGGGGGAGCTGTGAAAGGACCTGGGGACTCGTGATTCCCTTGCAGCCCAGAAGTGCTTGGAAGTCATGAGGATGGAAGCCCCACAGAAATTCTGGGCTAATTAAAGAGTTGGGATTCTCCATCTGATCTGGAAGTGCTGGCAAGTCCCATGGGAGGAAGAAGAGAAGCACTTCTGGGTCAAGGACTATATAAAGGACTGATGGAGACCCAGCAAGTGAGCCGGAGTTGGGAGGTAGTGGACGGAGCTTGCTGGGAGGAGTGGAGGAGAGATTTGTATTAATTATTGTTGTTGATTTATTTCTTTATGGCGGCGGTAGTGCTTAAAAGGCACTTTGAAGAAGGAGAAATAATTAAAAGAGCTCCGTCATGCTTTTATCCTGTGTCTGCGTATCTGTCTGTTGGGTTTAACGGGGCAACAGCAACCCCTGGTGTTCACACTATTTAACATAAAGACTAAATGTTTTTGGTTGAGTCTGAACACAGCCACATCCTTAATTATAATGGGATGTGAACACATTTTTTTCGTAAAAGGTTTCAGATTTGTTTTGCCTTCTTTGTATAGGTTGCATATGCAATGTGACAATAGAGTCGGAAAAAGTTTAGACGTGATATATCTTGGTTTCCATCCATCCATCCATCCATCCACTAGGGACAATTTAGGAACGCCAACACACCTAACCTGCATGTCTTTGGACTGTGGGAGGAAACTGGATCACCCGGAGGAAACCCACGCAGACATGGGGAGAACATGCAAACTCCATGCAGGGAGGAGCCGGGAAGTGAACCCAGGTCTCCTTACTGCGAGGCAGCAGCGCTACCCACTGCGCCACCGTGCCGCCTATCTTGGTTTCATATTTTAAAATAACAAAAGCATGTTGTTTTAACAGGGGTGTAAAGACTTTTTATATCCACTATGTAAGTTTTACATGAAATCTTTCTTCTTATACAGTTTTTGTACCCATTGCCAATATCACATTATCATTATTATTTTGACCTTCAGAGTGGGTGATTTCAGCCATCACTCTACACATCTACCTTCAAGACTCATCTCATGTTTAGTTTTAGTGACACTTGGATACTTTAGTAGGCCCATTCAAAGTTTACGGATAGCCGAACAATGTATAAACTGTAGATTCATTAGGAAGAAAGTTTTCTGAAGAAAATGAAACATACTAAATACGGCATGAATGCTGATCACTTTGCTGATTCCGTATTTCATGGAAGTGAGCTGATGAAAGCCTGTCACGTCAGTTTGTTCTGCACTGTGCTGGATGACTTTGCTGATTTCGAACTTTGGGCAATTAGAAGTACTATGCTGTATATGGTGTAGCGGGGCAAAGTGATGGTGCAGGACAAGCTAGGATGCTTGGCTTGCCAACTGTGCAACAAAAACTCATTTAATTTTAATAAAAAGCTAAAAAAAAGCAATCAAGGTGCAGTTTTAAACAGAAGACAGTTCTCTTAGTGGGATGTTTACAAAAACGGGTTTCAGGCTCGTTTCAGCACAGAAGCCAAGACCACATTCAAAGGAGACGCCATCCTCTATAGTCGCTCTCCTTTTATACTGTGCGAACCGGAAGGAGCAGGGTTTCTTATGCTTCAGTGCCCTCAAGGGGCGTTTTCTCAAGGCTGTGAATGAAGAAGGAGACACGTCTGTTAGCGGCAGCGCCCCCTCCCGTCCTGGGGTGGTAGTACTTACTTTAGATAAGCCTGTAAGGTGATACTCTGGCATGCATGCATTAGAATGGGTATACAGTAATCCCTCGCTATATTGCGCTTCGACTTTCGCGGCTTCACTCTATCACGGATTTTATATGTAAGCATATCTAAATATATAACGCGGATTTTTCGCTGCTTCGCGGGTTTCTGCGGACAATGGGTCTTTTTACTTCTGGTACTTGCTTCCTCAGTTGGTCTGCCCAATTGATTTCATACAAGGGACACTATTGGCGGTTGACTGAGAAGCTATCCAATCAGAGCACGCAGTTAAAGTTCCTGTGTGTTGATTGGCTCAGGGACGGAGTGCTGCATTAACCAGGAAGTCTCATCTCACTCATTCAGCATTAACGTGCTACTGCTTCAGGGGCCGTGTCCAAGCGCCAACAGAAGATGCAAATGATTGCAGAAAAGGTAAAAGTTTTGGATATGCTGAAGGAAGGGAACAGCTACACCGCTGCAGGACACCATTACAGCATCAATGAGTCGACGATTCTTTTTATTTAAAAAGGAGGAAAAGCATATAAGATCTACGGCCGCAGTGTCCTTTAACCAGGGCACAAAACGAGTTGCAAGTGGACGTGATAAGGCAGTAGTCTGGATGGAATCTGCTTTAGGGATTTGGATTGAAGAACAACGGCGGTGCTACACAGTCGCCTGAAGAGGATCCTTTAGAAGAGCTGTAACGCTATCCTTTCTTGTGCAGTAAAATTAAAGTCATCGTTATCGGACAAGTCGTCGTGTCATTGTTGGTGAGTAACCATAATTAATTATCTACGTACAGTACTTATTACATGTACATAGTTTAGTATCACTGCACACACATTTTACTGTATACAATTTTTCTTGCATTGTACGTATTTATTACTGGTGGCCTGTCTGTCGTAATGGCTGTAACATATGTGATATCGGAGACACTCGATATCTTTAAAATAATATTTAGGTTTTACTGTATATAAACTGTGTTTACATACATAATTTCAACGAATCTTACCTAATATCTAAGAGAATACAAAGGGTTTATGCTGTATAATTGTGCGGGAAATGTTTATAATAGTGTGGGAGAGTTTATAAGGGCTTAAAATATATAAAAAGAACCATATGAACATATGAACCCTCGCGATGGAGGAGGGATTACTGTATAATTTTAAGAGGAAGTAGAACTCAAATGTATTAATTGGAAATGAAACCTGTCAATAATGTATACACCTTGTAACTGACTAATACAGTTTCAGGTCACCAGGAGATGTTGTCTGTTCCAGTTGTGATGGGTAAAAGGTGGGAACCAACCTTGGATGTGACATCAATCCACTGCAGAGGTGTCTCTTGCACACACACACACACACCCACACACACACACACACACACAGAATGGTCTAATTAAAAGCTGTCAATCACCCTGGCCTTCAGCTGTTTGGGATGGCAGGAGGGAAAACACATTCAGACACTTGGGAGAATGTGCAGACTCTCATAGGCAGTAATTTTCTCCATTTATGGAACCAGAGGGTTAGAAGCTTTGAGGCAGTAGGACTAACCAGTGCACCACCTACACAAAGAAAGCTGAATTTTTGGCTAGAATGGGAAAGAGAATTAAACATCATAAAATAAAAACTGTGATAAGCAGACAAGGCCAGTGGTGCTGTTCTTCAGCAGGATCTGTAAATTGTTCTGTGAAACTTAATTAAGCTTGCAAATGGATGAGCACAGTGCCTCCTTGTTCTTTTGTCTAATGCAATCAAAAGGAAAGTCAATATGTCAAGATCATCACAAATCCATTACTGTCAAAACAGTAAAGGTAAAATACTTGCTAAAGGTTCACTCACAACACTGTGTTTCATTGTGGGTAGATCTATTCAATAGAACAGAGATTATTAAATGATTACACCGATTTTCCTCACAATATTTTAACCTGGCTTCCACTTGGTGGCAGTATAAACATCATTAAAATAAATATGAGATATGAAACTACAACATAGGTGGAGAAAACAGACAGAAAGCATCCTGGGACCCTGAATTGGATAGGTGAGTTAAAAAAAAGTGAGTATAAAAACACAAAATGTTAGTTTAAATCAGTAATCAGTTCAAATAATAAGAATTTAATAAAACAAATTATTCTTTGTAAAAACTGTTATTAATTAAAATTTGAATAAATTAAAAAGAAAGACAGTGAGTTGCTGGACTGAAAAACTACAAAAATGCAGAAAAAAGGGACAAATCAGAAGGGGCAGTTGGGAATTTATAATTCTGGTCGTACTTACCCAATTTGTCCCACAGAGACACATAAATGTTTAAGTTCATTATGGAATAACATTTTTCTAGAATTACAGTATTTTACATTCATTAAACACTTTGCTGTTTTTAAGTTTTTATAGTCATATCTATTCCATTTATCCAACATGAACCCATTAAATCCAACTCAGCATCAGAGTATAGGAGGTTCAAATCCTGTGCTTCAACCTTGAGTCAAGGTTGATTCTGCCTTTGTTTTTTTGTCTTTCTGCTGTTTTTTTGTATTTTATTTTTTCCTTTGCTTTCATTGTAATAAATAAATTGAAATAATTGGTTGGATCTGGCATGTTATTATAATATGTTTGATCTGTTGAATACCACTGTATTACTCCTGTTTTGGAATAAAAAAAATGAAATCTTATTCTCTGCTGTTCTTAAAATGGTAAGTACCCCCAAAAACATATACATATTTCAGCATTATAATGGCTTCATTGATTTTCAATCGCACAGCTCCTGTCCTCAAATTGAACAACGGCAACTACTGACTCCAAAGCATAGAAGCAGGCCAAGGTATCTTATGAAGCAATGAAACACACCGGAGGAATCACAGACACCTGTGACACCAACTGTGGTGCCCTGAAATAGGGAGGCCATGCAGAAAAAGTGCTGTAATTCTTATATATATATGGTGTGACTGAAATGTGTGCAAATACTTAAATGAAAGTCTAAAAGGTACACTTTAAAATTATAAATCAAACAATTCAGATAATATTAAACTGTGGAGCAGAGGGGTAAATCAAGGAAAAATGTGTTTTTGTCCCAAACATCATGGAAGGCACTGTTGACAGACAGACAGAAAAGGCATTATATAATAGATAGATAGATAGATAGATAGATAGATAGATAGATAGATAGATAGATAGATAGATAGATAGATAGATAGATAGATAGATAGATAGATAGATAGATAGATAGATGGATGGATGGATGGATGGATGGATGGATGGATGGATAGATAGATAAGGCACAATATAATGGACAGATAGATAGAAAAGGCACTATAGATAGATAGATAGATAGATAGATAGATAGATAGATAGATAGATAGATAGATAGATAGATAGATAGAAAAGGCACAATATAATGGACAGATAGATAGAAAAGGCACTATATAATAGATAGATAGATAGATAGATAGATAGATAGATAGATAGATAGATAGATAGATAGATAGATAGATAGATAGATAGATAGATAGAAAAGGCACAATATAATGGACAGATAGATAGAAAAGGCACTATATAATAGATAGATAGATAGATAGATAGATAGATAGATAGATAGATAGATAGATAGATAGATAGATAGAAAAGGCACAATATAATGGACAGATAGATAGAAAAGGCACTATAGATAGATAGATAGATAGATAGATAGATAGATAGATAGATAGATAGATAGATAGATAGATAGATAGATAGATAGATAAGGCACAATATAATGGACAGATAGATAGAAAAGGCACTATATAATAGATAGATAGATAGATAGATAGATAGATAGATAGATAGATAGATAGATAGATAGATAGATAGATAGATAGAAAAGGCACAATATAATGGACAGATAGAGAGAAAAGGCACTATATAATAGATAGATAGATAGATAGATAGATAGATAGATAGATAGATAGATAGAAAAGGCACAATATAATGGACAGATAGATAGATAGATAGATAGATAGATAGATAGATAGATAGATAGATAGATAGATAGAAAAGGCACAATATAATGGATAGATAGATAGATAGATAGATAGATAGATAGATAGATAGATAGATAGATAGATAGATAGATAGATAGATAGATAGATAGAAAAGGCACAATATAATGGACAGATAGATAGAAAAGGCACAATATAATGGACAGATAGATAGATAGATAGATAGATAGATAGATAGATAGATAGATAGATAGATAGATAGATAGAAAAGGCACAATATAATGGATAGATAGATAGATAGATAGATAGATAGATAGATAGATAGATAGATAGATAGATAGATAGATAGATAGATAGAAAAGGTACAATATAATGGACATATAGATAGAAAAGGCACTATATAATAGATAGATAGATAGATAGATAGATAGATAGATAGATAGATAGATAGATAGAAAAGGTACAATATAATGGACAGATAGATAGAAAAGGCACTATATAATAGATAGATAGATAGATAGATAGATAGATAGATAGATAGATAGATAGATAGATAGATAGATAGATAGATAGATAGATAGATAGCATACAGTTTCTCGAAAATTTTGTAGGTGATTTTGCAATTTTGCTCCCTAAAGCCTCATTCACACAGGAAATTATTCTCATGAGCTATTGTTTTTGTGCTAAACATTTTTATATAAATACTGAATGACAGACATTTGCATGTGTGTTTAAGTCATGTACATGCTTCTAGACTGGAAGCGTTTTAGATGTATTTCTTCTTGTGTCAATGACATTGTAAATGCCATCCAGGATTAGCTGGTTTCGTGGCCAGGATAAGAATTTGAATCTTACATGGGCGGGAGGACAAGATATGTGAACTCTGGGGGAAGCTCCAGAAATTAGGTATTTTCATCCCCCATCTGCTAGATGGCAGCATCCCATGACCAATGTAGCCCTGTGGATCCTAGAAGGGCATAGTGGGAATTGTAGTGCCGCGTGTTAGCCCTGCTAGGTCCCATGTGAGTCGCTAGATGGTGCTACAGGGATTCGAGATCCCTATTTGTTGAGACTTCTGTCGGACCTGGGCTATGCCCTGGCACTAGAAATGCTCTCAAGTAAGACATAAAAGGAAGCTGCTTGGCCTGCTCCAGTGAGTCAGAGCTGGGAGGAAGGAAGGTAACAATTGCTGGAGAGAAGTGGATGGATGGAGATAACATGGAAGGAGAAAGAAAAAGACTATACAGTGTATGTGTGCTTGTGTGACCAAGAAGAAACCTGCTGTGAGGTATTTTATAATAAACTCCTCTGCTTTTGAACCTGTGGCTGTTTGTGTGCTAGAAGTTTCCGGGGTTTTGGGCTCAGTGGCGCCCACTATGTGTCACAACACGAATTTCTTTGAAAACAAAATGCAATTTGTTTTGCTGATTTATTTTTGCAAACCAAAACACCAAATTTCTCTGCAAATTCAACTTTGCACGAATTGCTTCACTCATCCTTATATAAATGTATGCAGCAAATAAAAAAATAAGATGGACTCCATCTAACTAATTAAATTACTTTAACCATGACAGTGCAAAAGGGGAGAACAACTACTTTGGATTTTTTGCCACTATAGTATTTTGAGTTGATCGATGTTACAAAAAAATAATGCAATACTGTACATAATAAATACTAATCAAGTGGTTTGCTTACTACCTCCTAATATACTAGCCCAAGCACTCCAGTTCCCCTCCCACATATACTCTGAATTGGCTGAGTGAGTGAGTACAGGGTGAATGAACTACTTGTCGAGGACTTGTTTCCACCATGCACTCAATGCCAACTACCCACAAAACTGAACCAAGTAAGAGGGTTAGAAAATGGATTCTTCCATGTTCTTCCAAAAAACGGAAGATATTTTTGTTTTTAGGCATTGAAGGTTGGCTGCATATCATCCAAAGAAACATTACAGCTATTGTGAAGAATGTTGATGACAGCGTTGTGCCATGAGGATGAGCAGTTGAAGCTGTCCTTTGGGACTGGACCGACTCACAATCTGTACTCACTATCTGCATATTTTGAGGATACATCTCATAGGCAGTGACTGGAACACATGTCACAACAGAAAAAGAAAGGTGCAGGGCAAAACAGAGAAATACTCTTGAGGAAACTCTGCTTATCCTGGATACACTGGAGTGGTTAAAGAAGAAAAAAAGTATATTCAAATGTCCTTGAGAAGCCTAGTTAGAGCCGCCAACCCACATCTTTAAAATGTGTCAAGATGTGATGAGTACTGGCTATCAACAAACCCCAAAGAATTTGACACATGCTTATTTACAAAAGAAGCAGGGTTAAATATCTAAGAAAATGTTGTTTGATGCCAATTCCAAATCTGAGCTTAACTGCCAACAATTGCCAGCAATTGTGATTATATCAAACATTAATGGTTTAAATGTGTCATTTTCAAATGTACATTTTTCAATAAAGAACATATTTTCCTTTAAATGTGTGGAATATAACTTTGCCAATACATGGGAGAAAACTGAAAAGCATTGATAAACACTGAGAAGAGTGTAGACATTTTATTATGTACAAGTATGACCTGTGATGAGGAGAGAAAATGAATTGGAAGGCAAAAGACTGATGGGAATGGAAGTCCAGGGGAAGAGAAAGTGAGGGAGGCCAAAGCAGAGGTGGACTGATAAAGTAAAAGAAGATCTGAAGGAAAATTGTCTGACTGGGAAGAAGGGGCAGGACCAAGCTGTTTGGAGAAGGTCGATCAAGCACATCATGACATGACATACAAATGAGAAAAGATAATGAAAGTAGAAACTTAGTTTAATAATGTAAAAAGATAAGTACAAACTGTTGCCATTACAGGTAATGCTATACCCACACAGCATGAAATTCTGTTCAAATTTATTAATCTCACAAATTTGAATTTTTAACGCACAAATTTTCTGATAAATTTATTTGGTAAGCAATCCCTCTTGCTTGCTGCAGGAATAGTGAGTATCTGTTTTGTGTACCACTCATTGTAATCCTTCTTCCCAACATGGCATATCCATATTACTAACCGAGAATGCTAAACCGGATGATGGACGCAGGCACATCCGGCCATGGGCCGTAGCTGCAAAAAGACGTACTGCGCAGGCGCAAGAAAGGGCGGACGGGATACACACCAAGAGGGGGATTTAACAAGCCCCTGGAACACAAAAAAAAAGAACACAAAACCACCCCACACACCCTACAAGCAACGAACGGGACACACACAAAGAGGGGGATTCAACAAGCCCCTGGAACACAAAACGAAAGAAGACGCTCGCGCAACAACAATCCTCACCCACACACCCCCCCCCCCAATCAATAAGAAGTGACACCCAAAGCCACATATCTAAAGGAAACGTCCATATTAAACATACGTCATCTCAAAACCTTCACACTAGGCAGCATAGGTGGATCTCATTAAAATAAAGCACTATTAACTGTTCAACTGGAGAAAAGGCTCCATATTAACAGTGAGTACGATCCTCCTTAATACTTATCCATATTTCGCACGCTGAGGAACAAACAAGTCATGCATACACGGTCACGGGTACAAAACTATTCGGATCGGATAACGGAACCAAACACACGAACACGAATGAAACAAAAAGAATACACGGCGGCGCATACAATGCGCTTCGGAAAATACGTGAGAAAAAATGTCTCGGATCAAAAAACGCAAAGCTCAAGTAACCCCGTTACAGAGACGTGCCCAAATGGACAGACACATTGAACGTAGATGCATACAGCGCGCGTCTCAAAGTGCTGCATCAAAACAAGCACGATTTCAAAAGAAAGAGCTTGCGTCTCAGACATACAAAAAAGGGAGCAAAGCAACGCGCATATGACCGGCCAGAAAACAAGCAAGCAGGACTCAAAAAGCAGAAAGCTCAACTGACCGACATACAAAAACGGACAAGGCACGATACAAACAATGCACGACGTAGAGTGAAACTGACTTTGCGCAAAGCGGAGGCGGATCAATTAAAACTCAAAAATAGCGCGTCACAAATAATGGACATGCAACAACGCGGCACTCAAACACCACAAGCAAAACATGCCCGTCGCAGACATCAACACCAGACGTCTGCTAAACTCTTACGCCAGTTGGCTGACAACGCTTTCAATAATGAGTCCACTATTGAGGAAAATTCATTGGGATTAATGAATGTCATTTGCAATCATTGTCATTCACTTAACTTCACAGAAGAAACAACTGGCAATACAAATAATGAATTTACACGTTGTTGTCAAAAGGGGCAGATTAGACTGCCTCCTTTACATTCATATCCGGAATATCTACAGAAGCTTCTAACTAAGGATGTGCCTGAAAGTAAAAACTTTATGAACTACATTAGATCCTACAATAGTTCATTTGCTTTTGCATCTGCCAGAGAACATAACAGGACACCAAAAGGCAATGGCCCATACTGCTTTCGCATATGTGGTTAACACAACGCACTATATTATGTCCAAAAAATATTAATGTTAATCACATTATTAACCAGGTCATTTCATTACTTCCTGGAGAGACACGGCTCTTTCTAAGCTCTGACAAAGTTGACTCTGATGACGACAATGAACATCTGAATTTCCCATTAGAATATTTGAACACTATTAACCCGGATGGATGACCACAACACAACCTTACCCTTAAAAACGGAACAATAATCATGCTATTAAGAAACCTTAACACTAAACAGGGTTTATGCAATGGCACACGGTTAGTCGTCAACACCATAACACACGATGTTATTCAAGCAACAGTTCTTTCAGATTCACATGCTAACAATACTGTTCTCATTCTTGGAATTGACCTTACGAGTTCTGACCTAGAATTACCTTTTACATTGAAACACCGACAGTTCCCCATTAAACCTGCATTTGCCATGACCATCAACAAATCACAAGGACAAACCATGGACAAAGTTGGCATCTACCTCTCTGAACCCGTTTTTGGACATGCACAACTTTCTTTTGCCTTCTCATGTGTTCGACGTTCATCTCACATTAAAGTTAAAATTAAAAATGATCCATGCCAAGGAAGACTCATTCAAAGACAAGACACCATCTTTACTACTAATGTTGTATACAGAGAAATATTCCAATAAAACATTACTCTATGCCAAACACTCTATTTTGTATTTATATAGGCATCATCCAAACCTGCACACTATTCTATATCTAATTCATACATCTCACTCTTTGTCATGCCCCAACGCCAGGGGTTGGCGAGCGAAGCGAGCAGGGGGCGGAGCCCCCTAGTAGCTAAACTAAAACAGCAACACACTTGCAAAAGTTACTGAAAATTATACATTTTCTCTCTATTATAAAAAAAAAATCTTTCGACGCAATGTGATCTTTGGAAGAGAGACAGAGACACTTTCACGTCCTGCAAGATGGACAAGTCATGTCATACTTACAACCTTTGGAAGCAAGTCCCGAGATACACATGCAGAGCAGGTTACAGATAATGGAAGTAGGAAAATTTGAAAGTCTCAAAAAAAATGAGAGTAAAGATCGCATGAGCGCAAACAAACGGAAAATATTACTTGGTGAAATAACGGAACAGTGAAACGAGATCGCATAGTGTTTGAGGGACAAGAAGGTGCTGTACAGGCTTTTAAATGATTGTAGTGCTGCACGAAATGCAGATCATGTGGCACGGCAGCAAGCCATGCAGCTGAGCAAGCAAAGAGGAGGTAAAAAGAACCAACTGTTATTTGTTTCCCATTGTATCACCGTTTAAGAGGTACTGTATATTGGAGGAGCGACTACGTCTCCTTGGAGTGAGTTCAGCCCCAGCTCCCCAAACTTCACAATGGCGCATCGTGCGTGGGGGGGTATTGTGGGGGAAGGGTAGGTGAGCAAAGAGTAGATCACGTGGCACGGCAGAGGCAGCAACCAGCAGCTGATCAAGCAAACAGGAGGTTTAAACAACACTGTATTTGTTTGCCATTGTATTACAGTTTAAGAGGGGTTTCGGAGGGGTAGCCGCAACTCCTTGGGGTGTGTTCAGCCCCCCTCTTCACAATGGCCCACAGCGTTGGCAGGGGCAAAGTGCAAAAGCCCCCTAGTTTTTTTAATGTGACTGATGGACAGATTATGATTTTATGTATGAGGAGAATACATAAATAACCGGACCGTATCATTTCTATGTCACTTTGTAAAAAAGAAACCTTCTCAAACCTGTTAAATTTACCTCAGGGTTGTGGGAGGACCAGCACCCATCCAGGCATTGCTGGACACAAGTAGAACCCAAACCTGGACAGGCCATCATTCCTTCACTGGACCCATTCACACATACATGGGTGCAGAGACTAATAGAAATTCAGCATTACCTGCACCCTGGACAGCAGCATTAACCATCCTCACTTTTACTTCTTTTCTAGATGTTTCTTGTTAATGTTATGCTAAGCCTCTCTTACTTGCATACCACCGAGAGGTTATGGGTGTGTGGATAATATCTTCTTTCTGGAATGTGCCATGGCAAATTATACACCACAGCCTGTGTGACCTTCCTAAGTCAAAGTCTTCCCAACCACAGCCCAACCAGAAAAAATAAATTCCTGTTGGCATGACTCACGTCTGCTTTATGTTCACAGTGGATTTTATCTTTACAAGATCTTGACAACAAATCCAAAAGCATAATATTTATGCTACTCAAAATCTGCCATGCTTGTTACATAAAAAAGAAGCCGAATTTAAAACTGAAAGTATTGATCAAATTTTTCACGCCATAGTCAGTTGTCCTTGGCACATAATGAATCATGGTTACAGTTTTGCTGCCTGTGTTGATTTCACAAAGCCATCACTGGGCACTTTACTTTCCCAGTGGTAGAATAAACATTTTTCTAGTTCATTACAAGGCAAAAAGGCATAACAGCATAAAGCATTTCAGATGCAGCCCTCTTAACTTGAACAACATCCAAAGTCTCAAGGACTAAGCACTGCCACCTAACTCTCGCATGACTCGGTCGACTCCATTAACTCTCACGGCATACTTCATCATCTGTGACTAATAGCTTTAAGAATATGGTTAAAAACGGTGACATCTGCAAGAAATAAACACTACTGCGGCACTATGAAGGCTTTATAATTTGCCCAACAAAACATTCATCAGTGTCTGTTGCTGGGCAGCAATTTCAAGACTAGTTTTGATTGTATGTGGCTTTTATATACTAAACTACAGAGGCTCGGACTCCATAAATCTGTCTTTATACCATAAATATGCTTGTGTGAGTAATATACATATAGAGTGGCTATAAAAAAAAAAGAAGAAAATATTGCGTCGCATCCACCCCAACATTTCCACATTTTATTCTTATATAACATTGAATCACAATAGATTTTTTTTTTTGTAATTTTTGCCACTGATCAACAGAAACACACTCTTTAATGTCAAAATAAAAACTGATCTCTGTAAAGTGTCCTATATGAATACCAAATATAAAACACAAAACAGTTGATGGCATTACGTATACACTCCACCAAGTCAGTATTTAATTGCTGCCCCTTTAGTAGCCATTACACCCTTGAGTCTGTATGCACAGGCTTCTCTCTTTACTAGTGTTGCACATTTATTCCTCCCATACTTCTCTGAGAAACTGCTCCAGCTGTGCCAGGTCGCACTCTGATTTTGAGTGAAGTCCAGCCACAAATTCTCAGTTGGATTGATATCTGGACTCGACCACTCTGGGACATTCACATTGTTCTTTTGATGCTGTTCCTTTGGCTTTATGTCTTGCTGGTTAACAAGTCTTCTCCCATAGAATCAGGTGTTCCCCATATTTTGCTGAGTTCATTTCACCCTCACAAGCCTTCCATCCAGTGCCTATTGCAGAGTTGGCAACCCCCACAGCATGACGCTGCCACCACCATGCTTTGCAGTGTGGATGGTGGGTTTTTTGATAATGTGCAGTGTAACATGGAGTTTAGTTTGCTGGCCAAAAAGCTCATGTCTTGTTCTCATTAGACAACAGAACCATGTGTGTTTTTTTTTTTACAGTGGCAGTCTCTTCAATCCTATTCACTGTAGCTTGAAACTCCATCGGAGTTCTCAGAGATCTCCTGGTGACCTCCCCTCACTGCTCTTCTTGCATCATTACTCAGTTTTTGTGGATGGTCTTCTCTAGGTAGACTTACAGCTGTGCCACACTCTTTCCATTTTTTTGACAGATTGGCTTAACTAGACTCCAAGGGGTATTCAGGCCAATAGATATTTTTCTTGTCTCCATCCCATGACTTGTGCTTTTCACCGAGTTGCCTGGAGTGTTCTTTTGTCTTCATTGCCACCATACTGACTCACCACAAGTTGGACCTTCCAGATCCTGGTGCATTTATATGACAGTCAATTCAAACTCCAGACAAGTGATCTCCATTTCACTAATGCTGTGACTTCTGAAGCCAGTTGGATACACTGCTGATTTTTTTGGGAAGTCATATCAAAGAGGATGAATACTTATATGTGATCAGATATTTTGTGTTTTATATTTGTAATTAATTTAGACCACCGTGCAGAGATCTGTTTTTACTGTGACAGCAAAGTGTCTTTTCTTGTTTACCAGTAAACTCCCGATTCTCTAAAGAATCACAAATGCAAGAATGGCAATCAGTTTCTATTCCCTCCGATCTGTGGAGGAATGAAAAGTGATGGGAGGGTGGAAGCGTCCTGGTAAAGTTTTCATTTAATTAAATAAACATATTTGTACTAAAGCAGTTTCTTTATGGAGCTGTGACTCATCTGGTTCTGGTGTTTCAGAAGCGCGTTGTAGGCGGCTTCGTTCATTTTTTTTATCCATGCAGTCTCGCTTTTGGCAGCGGTGGTAGTGTGGACGACTTGCCTGTTTCCTCTGGCATCTGTGCATATATACTGTACAACCTGGCGTCCACGCTTTACCTCAGGTTTAGTTTACAGATTGTAGCCATACGGGCTTGTTTTTGTATTACTAATCGTTGAGCTCTTTCTTTTTGGAGCCGTGACTCCTTTGCCTCTGCTGTTTCAGAAGCGCGTTGTGGGCGCCTTCATTCATTGTGTTTATCCATACGGGCTCATTTTTGTATTTCCGTTAGTTGAACTCTTTCATTGTAGAGCTGTGACTTCTTTGCTTCTGGTGTTTCTGAAGCGCATTGTAGGAGCCTCCGTTTATTGTTTTTATCCATGCGGTCTCGTCTTTGTTGTTCTGTGGCTGTGTCATTAGGTAGAAGTCGTTTACTGTTAGGAATCATAATTCAACTTACTTTTAATACTGAATTACCATTATGTGATTCAAATATGCCACACTGACTGCTGGCACAGTGGATTAGAGCAAGTTTAGTTTACAGATTGTGTTGTTTGGGTGCCACCTACTGACTCTGAGAAGCCTCTGGGTTTGACTCTGGGGTGCTGAGGCGCAGTGCGCATGTGCCTCGGTGCGTCCTGCGTCCGTGCATATAATTATATAACTGTCGTTTAGTAATATAGATTAGTCCCAAAAAGTCAAATCAAACCTTTGTGATTTAATGTTATAAAACAATAAAATGTGAACATTTGAGGGGGTATATACTTTTTATAGGCTCTGTATGCTGTACATGCGGTCGCGTACACACACACACACACACACATTGTGATGGGAGAGGCAGCAGCTTTGACTTTTTCTCTGATGCTTTGCTGTATGAAAGTATCTGTTTTATGTACCTCTTATTGTAACTCTTCTTCCCAATACGACATATAGCCTATATTAAAACAGCAACACACTTGCAAGAATTAGAGAAAATCGTTTTATGTTTTTTTTTGTGATTGACGGACAAACAGATTATGATCTAAACAATCTCATAACCTAAATAAAAAATGTTGAAGCAGAAATAGGAACATGCAAGTCTCATATCTCACATTAATAAAAGTCTTTACAAGTGCCTACTTCTCTAATACAAGAATTCTTTAAGAGCGTAGCCTGCTATACCCTCAACATATCTCAGTACAGCAGCTTCTGAAAAAAGTGTTTTTGAATTCTACTAAATCTGACAACAACGTGTAGGCAACTCGGCCCAGAGAACTTACCAAGCTCTCTTCTATGTTTTAAAGTTGTTTTTGGAGACCGTGCATTTATTTTAACAAGCCTGAAAAATGTTTGGTTTGAAAAAGAACTGAGTCCCCAAGGTATTTGTGCAATGCTGACCCCAGAATGTGTCAATATTGGTTTATTGGCTTATGCTGGCCACGGGTACAGAATATAGTGAAATCCTTACTTGCATGTGGTAATCAGAATGCAACACATCATCACTGTCAGTGTCATGGTTAGTGAGAAGAACTACTTTACCTTGAAACTTCTATCTTCCTTAAATGAAGAATCTCAGAACATATTTGTCATAGAAATATATAAAACTGAGACCAGAATTGGTCTCGGAATTAATTTGAATAAAAGTGTGCTCTTTCCAGTGAATTCTCAAGCACACAATATTAGATTGGACACCTTCCCTTTTATCATCACAGATCAATTTAAATACCTAGGGGTAAACATTACAAGTAGACATAAAGCTCTCTATCAAGAAAATTTCGCTGCCTGTATGGAAAACATTAAGCAACACTTGCATAGATGGTCAACCCTTCATCTCACTTTAACTGGAAGAATTAACATTGTTAAGATGAGTATCAATATCCTTCCTAAGCTTCTCTTTTTATTTCAAAACATTCCAATATACATAAATAAATCATTTTTTAAGAAATTAGATTCAACCATAACCTTATTTATCCATCCATCCATTTTCCAACCCGCTGAATCCGAACACAGGGTCACGGGGGTCTGCTGGAGCCAATCCCAGCCAACACAGTGCACAAGGCAGGAACCAATCCCGGGCAGGGTGCCAACCCACCGCATAACCTTATTTATTTGGAATTCAAAACATCCACGTATCCAAAGAGCGACCCTACAAAGACCTAAGGCAGAAGGTGGCATGGCTCTACCTAACTTTCAATTTTATTACTGGGCAGCAAATATACAAGCTATTATATCCTGGACATGGTCACAAATAGATGAACAGACACAGGCTTGGTCTGCAATAGAAATAAAATCCTGCAATACTTCTTTATATTTTTTGCTTTGTACCCCAATAAATGCAAGTTATCTCCAATATACTAACAACCCAATTGTGCTTCACTCACTCAGAATATGAACCAACGCAGGAAGTATTTTAAGATATAGAAGCTTTTATCTGTGGCACCTCTGCACGAGAACCACCTTTTTCCGCCTTCTCAAACATATGCAGTTTTTAATGTCTGGAAAACATTTGGGATTAAATCACTTAGAGATCTGTACATAGACAACGTCTTTGCATCCTATGAACAATTACATTCCAAATTTAACTTTCCAGCAACAAATTTCTTTCACTACCTTCAAATCAAAAACTTTGTTAAACAGAACCTGCCTAATTTTCCTCACATCCCATCTACCTCTATGCCAGAAAAAATATTGATCAGACTTGAGGACTCAGACAGCATTTCTGTAATATATAAAAACATTTTACAGTCCCTCCCTTTCAAAGATCCAAGAGGACAGTAAGAAAAAGATCTCTCACTCAACATCTCAGAAAAGGAGTGGAAAGTAGCAATTCACAGAATTCTCTCGAGCTCCATATGTGAAAAGCAAAGCATATATATATATATATATATATATTGAGCACATCTGTCTTGCTTAAAATTGTTCAAAATGTTTTCCAACCTGCAAACGTTGCAATCGAGCTCCAGCCTCACTGGGCCACATGTTCTCGGCCTGCACCAAATTAACATCATTTTGGATCAAAATCTTTAAATGCCTATCAGACAGCCTTGGTGTCCCAATCCCTCCTAATCCACTAACAGCTGTGTCTGGTGTACTCCCAGATGGGCTGAAAGTGGAGAAGGACAAACAAACTGGAATGGCCTTTACTACACTATTGGCACGTAGACTTAACTTGCTCATCTGAGAAGAATCCTAACTCTCCTATTCTAAGTCAGAGGGTAACTGATGTTATATACAATGTCACGCATGCGTGCTTAGGGGACCGCGGAAAGACCCGATGAGCAACGTACAACAGTCTGCCGGGGGATGGAGACGGGGCACTAACCTTTCTTTCTCTTGTTCCCGCAGAAGGCCAGACGCAACGCCGCCGTAAGCGTTCTCAGGACGCCATTACTCCACCTGTAGCCACTTCCGCATTCCATCCCTTCCTCTGGCTTGTTCCCGATGACATCATCTACCCATAAAACACCTCGGTTCCTCCCAGCATTCCAGTCACCAGCTTCCGGTCCCACCTTATTTATGTTCCCCTCTGCGAAGGGATGACGTTCTTTGTTGGACGCATGTCTGAGCGTATAATTCTTTTCAGTTACCGTTTTGACAGTATACGGGGCCGGAAACCCCAACCCTTTATGCTTGTCTTGTCTCTTATTTACAACAATTTGAAATTGGAAAAAATCTAATTCTCACTTAGAGGATCTGTGCAGAACTTTTTCAAAACCTGGCAGGATCTAATCAATAACATTTTAGAATAAGCGTTTAGAGCACTGAGGAAGCAGATTCTCTCCCCTTTTTTCCTTTTTGTTTTTTTCTTCTCCATTTATCATTATTCACTTATTAATTCATCTACTTACTTATTTTTACTAGCTTTAAGTTTTACTCTGCTGGCTTAGCTCTCTTTCTCAGGGGCGGGGGTTGATTTATTTTCGATCTTATGTGTGTAGAAATTGATTTATTTGTATGGATGTTGTGAAATTAATACAATCAATAAAAAAAAAAAGAAATATATACAACTGGGCCCAGTGTTAGCGTGAAATGCAATGAACTGTCGCCCTGTCCAGAATTGAATTTCACCCTCTAACTTAGGCTACTGAGGTGGGCAAGAGCTCCTCATGGCTTTAAACTAAATAACTGGGTTAGACAATAGTGGACGGATGAATGAAACTGGGGAAAGACCAAGTGGGAATGCATTTGCAAAGTGGGAAAAAAATACTAAATAAATGAATAAAAAGGCAATAAATTTATTATTAAGGGCAAGAATGCCCAATGAACAAAGACAACAAGATGCACAAAGAAAGATGAACATAAAAGGTTAGCATATCAGGTGAGTATAGGTTCCTAAATGGATGATGCAATTAAAACAGACGAATTTACCATTGTGATACTGTGCCCATTTTACTAAACGGGCATTTCACTGTGCTAATCTATAAATAAAGGTGATACGAAAAATAAATATCATGCCACATTTACATTTTGCAGTCCATTGTATAATTTAAAAAAAGACAAAATTCTAAATTCCGCATGTGGAAAAAGTAAGCAGGCCACTCCATTTATTGCTGACTCAAATACCTCAAATTAGAATCAGGAACAGATGACCAGAGCATCATTAGAGAAGATCTTGCCTGTCCTTTTTTAGTTCGCACTTTATTATTGACGTGTGTGTTATTGCCATGCCAAGATTGAAAGAGTTCTCTGAGGCTTTCGGAAAGCTTATACACACCTATGAGTCTGGGAAGGAATTTAAAAAAAGATCTCTAAACAATTAGATCAACCATTCCATCGTCTGGAAGATCTTCTACAAGTGGAGAAGATTTCAAAAAACTGCCAGCTTGTCCAGGCCAGGCTACCCCAGCAAGTTCAGCCTGAGAGAAGAATGCAAGATGCTGAAAGAGGTCTCTAAGTAGTCCAGAATTTCATCACCAGACCTCCATGTAGCTCCTGCCACTGTAGATGTCAAAGTGCCTGAGTCTACCACTAGAAAGAGCTGCACAAATTAAATCTACATGGGGAGGTGTGACAGGAAGAACATCAGAGCAAGACTAAAGTTTGCCCAAGAACACTTAGGCAAAGACCAGGACTTCTGGAGCAATAGACAAGGCAAAGACAGTTATTTTGGCTAGAGTACCAGAAAACACATATGGCAAAAAACAAAGATGACAATGGACCAGAAAGAACCTGATAGCAACTGTTAAGCATGGTGGTGGTGATATTATGGTTTGGGGGCTGCTTTGCTGCATCAGGGCCTGGGCAGCTCATCATCAGAAAATATACAAGGAACTTTTAATTGTATCATAGGGTGCTTGAGGATCATGCAAGGCCATCTGTCAGAAGATTAAAACTGAACCAAATGTGGGCCTTACAACAAGATGATGACCCTAAACATACCAGTAAATCCAGCAAGGAATGGCTAAAAAGAAAGAAAGGGAAGGTACTGGAATGGTCAAGTTAAAGTTCATCAAAAAGATGTGGGGGGATTTGAAACAGACTTTGTACACAAGACCACCCCTCGAATATAAGCTGAAAGAATTTAGCATGGAAGAGTTGGAAAACCTTCTGTCCGTCAATGTCAGAGATTGTTAGACACTTGGGGACATGCCAACTTTTGGGGGCAATAGAAGCTATTATAGCAAAGGGTAGATATGTTTCATTGACAAACGAAAATGGAATATCTGGCCATGCTTCGCTACATAAATTATTATAATTGTAAATTTTAATTTTTTAACAATTTCATCACCTTTTTCTTAAAATACTTTTAAAATAAAGATCAAATTTTGAAAGAAAAAAAGGTATAGGAAAAAGTTAAAGGTTATTTCTATGCCATAAAGGAAAAAAAAGTAAAAGACAAAACATTTCGACAGTTTAGCCTTCAATTCCATTATTTAATACAGGGCTATACATATTATATATAAATAAATAAACACACAAAGAGTCCAAAATGACATGCAAATCTATTTTCTCAATAGCCAAGAAAAAAGACCTGGAAGAACTACTGTGACTCAGTACATTCTTTACAAACATTTCCATTTTGCTATGCAGTTGTTTTTTTGACTTGGATAGAAACAAGAAATTCTCATCCCTAAACACCCTAACTGGAACACTTGCTGTTGTCAGTCTGTTTGCTCAAGACTTGCTGAGCATCGGAAAATAAGGTCAGATTTGATATGATTTTAAAAAACAGGGAACTGCAATGGACAAAGTCTTATGAATAATTATGGCAAAAAACTACTGTTTCACAATCTAAAATTTAGAAGATTTTTACAACATTTGACATAACATTAGAATATAATAAAAACTTTGATGAGAATAGACAATTGAACCTGAATAACACTCACCAATAAACATCCACCTAATTTCTCCAAAATAATATCGAGTCGAGTGCCTAAAATTCTACTGTCTACCACACTACAAGTACTTAGTAATTTATTCCATGTGTCTATGGCTCTGTCAAGTCAAGTTAAGTTGGGGAGCATGCACTGGTACAGTGTGTTGCCACACCCACTACACGACGAAACAAATCAGGATCCCAGTTGGCAAACCACCAGGCGGTTCAGTCCCACCCCCCGGAAATGACCCTTTATCTGCCGCAGCCAGGTGTTACATGGGCAACCCCTTGGCCTGGTCCAGCCACTCGGGTCCCCAACAATGAGGATCTTACAAGCTGGATCACCCTCAGGGAAACACGCCACATGGTCGTAGTGCTGTAACTGACGCTCCCATACAATGCAGGTAAGGTGCCTCATTCGGGACTCCATGAGCAACCGCTCATTCGACACAAAGTCAAACCAACGGTACCCAAGGATTTTCCGGAGAGACACAGTACCAAAGGAATCCAGTCTTCGTCTCAGGTCACTGGATAGCATCCATGTCTCGCAACCATATAGCAAGACAGGAAGCACCAGGACTCTAAAGAGTTGGACCTTCATCTTTTTTCAAAGATATCTGTAGTGCGACACACCCCTTTCCAGCGACCTCATGACCCCCCCATGCCCTTCCAATCCATCTACTGACTTCATAGGAAGAGTCACCAGAGACATGAATGTCACTGCTAAGGTAAGTAAACCTATCGACAAGGGTGACACTCTCTCCACAGACAGACACACTGCTGATGGCCGTGCCCAAGAGGTCATTAAAGGCCTGGATCTTGGTTTTTATCCAGGACCCTCACAAACCCAGACGCTCAAGACTCCTCACTCAGTCTCTCGAAAGCCCCCATCAGAGCCTCCATTGACTCCACGAAGATCACAGCATCGTCAGCAAAGTCAAGATCCAGGAATCTTTCTTCACCAACAGATAGATAGATAGATAGATAGATAGATAGATAGATAGATAGATAGATAGATAGATAGATAGATAGATAGATAGATAGATAGATAGATAGATAGATAGATAGATAGATAGATAGATAGATAGATAGATAGATAGATAGATAGATAGATAGATAGATAGATAGATAGATAGATAGATAGAAAAGGCACAATATAATGGACAGACAGATAGATAGATAGATAGATAGATAGATAGATAGATAGATAGATAGATAGATAGATAGATAGATAGATAGATAGATAGATAGATAGATAGATAGATAGATAGATAGATAGATAGATAGATACTTTATTAATCCCAATGGGAAATTCACATTCTCCAGCAGCAGCATACTGATACAATAAATAATATTAAATTAAAGAATGATAATACTGCAGGTGAAAAACAGACAATAACTTTGTATAATGTTAAATGTTAACGTTTACCCCCCCGGTGGAATTGAAGAGTCGCATAGTTTGGGGGAGGAACGATCTCCTCAGTCTGTCAGTGGAGCAGGACGGTGACAGCAGTCTGTCGCTGAAGCTGCTCTTCTGTCTGGAGATGACACTATTTAGTGGATGCAGTGGATTCTCCATAATTGATAGGAGCCTGTTGAGTGCCCTTCGCTCTGCCACAGATGTTAAACTGTCCAGCTCCATGCCAACAATAGAGCCTGCCTTCCTCACCAGTTTGTCCAGGCGTGAGGCGTCTTTCCTCTTAATGCTGCCTCCCCAGCACACCACTGCGTAGAAGAGGGCGCTCGCCACAACCGTCTGATAGAACATCTGCAGCATCTTATTGCAGATGTTGAAGGACGCCAGCCTTCTAAGGAAGTATAGTTGGCTCACAACTTTGCCCAATACCCAATCCATGCAAGCATTGAACAGAGTAGGAGCAAAAACACACTCCTGACAAACCCCAGAATCAACTGGGAAAAATACAGAAGTTCTGCCTCCACTCTGGCACTATGGCTCTCTGTGTGAAGAAAAACTTCCTAACATTTGTATGAAATTTACCCTTTCCAAATATGCCCCTGTGTTCTTGTTGAACTAATTTTCAAGTAACAGCCGGTACTAATCCCTTTTATAATTTGAAAAGCCTCAATTATGTCACTGCTTAATCTCCATTTGTTTAAAATCATCAGTAACATTTAACTTATGGCTTAAAAAATGACAACTTTGCTTTAAAAAAAATGTCCATACACAGGTCATAATACTAATTTAAGAAAATGACAAAAATACTATAATCCTTACGAACAGTAATACCAAATTAGAAAAGTAAATCCATAAGGAAATCCATAGAATGTATGGGAAATAGGATGGCAAAAGGGTTTGTTTAACAGTGCTTGTTTTCTCAAGTAAAAAAAAAACAACCAAAAACAATGAAACGTTAGTGTTCTATCATTCAGTTACAGTATGTTTCTTTTCTTTTCTTTTCCTTTTTTTTTTTTTAACTTTTATTTGCAGGTGGCATGGAATCAACCTCAGCCACCCCAGCATTTCACACAAGGCAGGAACCAACATTAAGCTGAGCTCCAGTATGCTGCAAGGCACATGCATGCTGACACTGGTACAAGGCCAAACTGGTGTTGATAAATTAGCATAAATCACATCATTCCTATTCCTTTAACTGGCATCATTACTTCAATTTAACATATCAACTAATACTCTGTATCAATATTTAACAAATTATAGCATATTTAAATACACAAATGTTAAGGCAGGATGCTGGCACAGTGGATAGACTCGGTTCACTAGCGTACAGAATAATAAACAAATGAAATGCTCTGGTGAGACTTCAGCACTTGGCTGTAGAAAAACTGAAAGATATTTAATTTGGAACCTATAGACAGACTTTATATTATATTCATAATACAGTAATCCCTCGCTATATCGCGCTTCGACTTTCGCGGCTTCACTCTATCGCGGATTTTATATGTAAGCATATTTAAATATATATCGCAGATTTTTTGCTGGTTCGCGGATTTCTGCGGACAATGGGTCTTTTAATTTCTGGTACATGCTTCCCCAGTTGGTTTGCCCAGTTGATTTCATACAAGGGACGCTATTGGCAGATGGCTGAGAAGCTACCCAACCAGAGCGCGTATTACGTATTAAATAAAACTCCTTAAATATATTGTGAGCACGGGGGCTGTTCGCACCCCTAGAGGATACGGCCGCTCCTCAAAAAAACACTGAAAGATTACCTTCACATTGCTCCCTTCCTTGCTGGGCTTACATGTGGCTGCTTTGCCAAGCGATATGCTTCCTGCATGGTGCTTCGCATACTTAAAAGATCAAACAGCACCTATTGATTTTTGATTGTTTGCTTTTCTCTCTCTCTCTCTGTCTGACATTCTCTGCTCCTGACGGAGGGGGTGTGAGCAGGGGGGCTGTTCGCACCCCTAGACGATAAAGACACTCGTCTAAAAATGCTGAAAGATTACCTTCACGTTGCTCCCTTCTGTGCAGCTGCTTTGTCAAGCGACATGCTTCCCGCACGGTGCTTCACATACTTAAAAGCTCGAACGGCACGTATTGATTTTTAATTGTTTGTTTTTCTCTGTCTCTCTCTCTCTCTGACATTCTCTGCTCCTGATGGAGGGGGTTTGAGCAGGGGGGCTGTTCGCACACTGGCCTAGACGATACGGACGCTCCTCTAAAAAATGCTGAAAGACTACCTTCACATTGCTCCTTTCTTTGTAGCTGCTTTGTGCGGCGGTGCTTCACATACTTAAAAGCCAAACAGCCCTATTGATTTTTGATTGTTTGCTTTTTTCTCTCTCTCTCTCTGACATTCTCTGCTCCTGACGCACACTCCTTTGAAGAGGACGATATGTTTGCATTCTTTTAATTGTGAGACGGAACTGTCATCTCTGTCTTGTCATGGAGCACAGTTTAAACTTTTGAAAAAGAGACAAATGTTTGTTTGCAGTGTTTGAATAAAGTTCCTGTCTCTCTACAACCTCCTGTGTTTCTGCGCAAATCTGTGACCCAAGCATGACAATATAAAAATAACCATATAAACATATGGTTTCTACTTCGCGGATTTTCACCTTTCGCGGGGGGTTCTGGAACGCAACCCCCGCGATGGAGGAGGAATTACTGTATAATACTTTACAAGGATTTACAGTAATCCCTCGCTATATCGCGCTTCGCCTTTCGCAGCTTAACTCCATCGCAGATTTTATATGTAAGCATATTTAAATATATATCGCAGATTTTTTGCTGGTTCGCGGATTTCTGCGGACAATGGGTCTTTTAATTTCTGGTACATGCTTCCTCAGTTGGTTTGCCCAGTTGATTTCATACAAGGGACGCTATTGGCAGATGGCTGAGAAGCTACCCAGCTTACTTTTCTCTCACTCTTGCGCTGACTTTCTCTGATCCTGACGTAGGGGGATTGAGCAGGGGGGCTGTTCGCACACCTAGACGATACGGATGCTCGTCTAAAAATGCTGAAAGATTACCTTCACATTGCTCTCTTCTGTGCAGCTGCTTTGTCAAGCGATATGCTTCCCGCACGGTGCTTCGCATACTTAAAAGCTCGAAGGGCACGTATTGATTTTTGATTGAAAAACAAACTCTGTCTCTGTCTATCTCTCTCTCTTTCTCTGCTCCTGACGGAGGGGGTGTGAGCTGCCGCCTTCAACAGCTTTGTGCCGCGGTGCTTCACATACATAAAAGCCAAACAGCCCTATTGATTTGTTTGCTTTTCTCTCTATCTCTGTGACAGTCACTGCTCCTGACACGCACTCCTTTGAAGAGGAAGATATGTTTGCATTCTTTTAATTGTGAGACGGAACTGTCATCTCTGTCTTGTCATGGAGCACAGTTTAAACTTTTGAAAAAGAGACAAATGTTTGTTTGCAGTGTTTGAATAACGTTCCTGTCTCTCTACAACCTCCTGTGTTTCTGCGCAAATCTGTGACCCAAGCATGACAATATAAAAATAACCATATTTCGCGGGTGGCTCTGGAACGCAACCCCCGCGATGGAGGAGAGATTACTGTATACCTATTTTACATGATTTTATTTATTTATTTTAAAATTTTTATTAATTTTTATTGTAATCATTCCATACAAATAGATCAATTTATAACCCAACAAAATTGAAGACAAATCAAACCCCACCCCTGAGAAGGAGAGCTTAGCCGAAGGAGAATTGCTTAGGGCTTCTTAATAAGGCAACAATAAACAAAAGAAAGGGAGAAATAAATATATATGTAAATAAGAGATGGAGAAGGGAATTAAATTCGGTAATAGTTATTTCTCTTATTCTAAAATAATATTGATTAAATATTGCCAGGTTTTGAAAAAATTTTGTACAGTTCCTCTAACTGAGAATTTGATCTTTTCCAATTTCAAATAATATAAAACATCGGTTTCCCACTGACTTATCAGAGGAGAATTAGGATTCTTCCAATTTAACAGAATAAGTCTGCATGCCAAAAGTCTAGTGAATGCAATCACAGTTTGCTTGTCCTTCTCCACTTCAAGTCCGTCTGGAAGAACACCGAACACAACTGTTAATGGGTTAGGAGGGATTGTGACCCCAAGGCTGTCTGAAAGGCACTTAAAAATTTTGGTCCAAAATGATGTTAGTTTGGTGCAGGCCCAGAACATGTGACCCAGTGAGGCAGGAGCTTGGTTGCAGCGTTTGCAGGTTGGATCTTGCCCTGGAAACATTTTGGACAGTTTTAAGCGAGACAGATGAGCTCGATATATAATGTTTAGTTGAATAATTCTATGCTTTGCGCATATGGAACTCGAGTGAATTCTCTGCTTTGCTACCTTCCACTCCTTTTCTGATATATTAATTAAGAGATCTTCTTCCCAATGTCCTCTTGGATCTTTGAAAGGTAGGGACTCTAATAAGATTTTATATAATATGGAAATGGTGTTTAATTACTCGAAATTGGGCAGTATTTCTTCCAGCATTGTGGAGGGTGCGAGGTGGGGGAAATCGGCAATTTCTGTTTAACAAAATTTCTAATTTGAAGATAGTGAAAGAAATGTGTAGCTGGGAGGTTGAATTTTGAACGTAATTGTTCAAAAGATGTAAATATGTTGTCTATATAAAGATCTCTGAGCATTTTAATCCCAAAACTTTTCCAGGTATTAAAAACTGGATATACTTGCGAAGGTTGAAAAAGGCGGTTCTCTTGCAGAGGTGCCACTGATAAAAGATTTTCCATCTTAAAATGCTTTCTAATTTGGTTCCATATTCTGAGTGAGTAAAGCACAATTGGGTTATTACTTACACGATTTTATTAATCAGATGTCCTGACACAGATAACCTGACATGCCAAGAAAACACTGCATACTTTCTAAAACAACCAGCTGCACATTTCTGCTTTCACAATAAGTAACCTGACTAAAATGCTGGACACCTATGACTTTAACTCTTTGAGGGCTGAATATTATTTCCAAAAAACTCAATTTTCTGAAAAGCACACAAAGCAATGGTTTCATACATAAATCAACATAAAACGTCTGTTGCTACCTGCTGTGGCTGCTGTTGGCGCATGTTTGGCAACTCTGGCGGCAGTGCCTGGCTGTCTTCACACAACAGGTGGGCGGCGGTGGCAGTCACAGTGCGACGCAATATGGTTTGTACCTCTTGTACATCATAAGTGGTGGTCCTCCCAGGCGAACACTGCTGTAGGTGTATTAGCTACACAAACGTGTTCAACACCATGATCAACCTGGGACTTGATCAGCTGATGCTGGTACCTCAGTTTCGTTTTCGATGATCTCCTGATAACTTGCATCAAATTCCAAGTCCGACAAGTCAGAGTCCGATTCAGCGATAATGTGTAAGACGTCCATTTTAGAGGTTGTTTGCTCTTCGCTACACACGCAGGGAATCGAGGTTAAATCAACAAAGCTACTTAACTTTCCTTCTAGCAAACAGAGTCAAACTTAAATGTAAGGCAGAGTTTTGTCGCAGTTTACAGCTGGTTACCATCCTCTACCCTTGAATTTTGACAAAAGTCAACATCAGCCCTGAAAGAGTTAAAATGTTACTTTTCTAGGAAATGGATTACAGTATATGGTGAGTTTAATTGTATAAAATGAAACCAGTTCCAAGTTATACATTACCTTCTATTATTTTAGTTTCTACACTGGCTACTGTAATGCTGTTGTTTTCCCTTTGAATCAGTAAAATATCTATTTCAAATACAAAATAAAACAAAAACACAAAGGAAGGTTTTGCTAAAACATAAAATTCAGCTTTAGACATCTTTATAGTTAGAAATAATATTTTGGCCTCTCTCAAATCTCTGTAAGATTTTTCTTGAAATAGCCTAGGTTTTGATTAATTTCAGAGTTCACCAAAAGACAGAAATGTATTAGAAATCACATCTTTGGAAAAGATGCATGGGATTATTTTTCTGCACAGTAATTATGTACATGATTTACAGCTCTGTTACAATATATGCTACATTTAAAAATAAAAGGCTGACCAGGAAAAGACAGCTTTTCTGAAATTCTTGCCTTTATGCTTTAATTTGTGCTGTTTAGAAAACAACTCAGTAAGCAATTTTCATGTAGCCCTTTCTAATTTCAAATAACTGTGTCTATAAGTATTAGGAAATCATTGGCCTGCATTAAAAGAATCACACAAACCTAGGATATTTAAAAGAAAAAAATTGAATTAGTATTTGTATTTGTTGAGTTAAAAACAAAACCTAACATCCTCAAACCTACTTAATCAAATGTAGAGTCACAGTGGGCTGCACCCTATCTCAGCAGCACAAAGTTCAAGGCATGAAACAACACCTGGACAGAACCTCAAAACGCCACCAACACACACACACACACACTGGGTGAATTTGGAAACAAAATTTTACTTCAGTTTTATTTTTCTCCTAAAGGCATGTGTGTTTGGTTAACTGGTGAGTGTAAAGTGGCCCAGTGTGAGTATGCGCGTGTGTGTGCAAGTGTAACCTGCGATGGACATGCTCTCCATCCAAGACTCATTACATGGTATTATCAATTTTCAAGGATATACACCAAATTCCCATGACTCTGAACAACAAAAGTGAATGAGAATACTGAAGGATGATTAGATGGAATAATTTTTAAAAGAAATAATAAATGCCTATAAGTTGATGTCAAACTGGAACTCATTTATTTTTTTACAAAACCTGCTCAAACGCATATGAAAAGTTTTGAAGTAAAAACTTACCATTAAGCTTGTCATTTCCTATTGATCTAAAGATATAACAACATTACTATATATATATATATATACACATATACTAGCCATGTGCGCCCAACTACGTTGGGCGTGTTAAAGTTGTCTGTGAAGGGCTCCCTGTTTAAACGCGGCTGCCAGTCGTGAACTGGGCCCTTCGTCGCACAGCATTATGATTTTTTATAAGGAAAACAAAATTACAAAACAAAACCCTTGGACATTGATTCAATAGGAACGGCCTACTCAGAATCACTGTCTGAATAGTAATTATGTGGTGGTGTAGGAGCATCTCTGCTTCTCTCCGTTCACAGTCCGTCTCGTTTTCACGACGCTGTCGTTTCCTCTCACGATCTCTTCTCAACCTTTCTCCAATCTTGCAGGTTGCTTTATGGCAATCAAAGAGTAAGGCAATAGACACGGAGCAATGGTTATAAAAGGGGGACACATAGGTATCCAGGCTCTTTAAAGCATAAATATGGATCACTTCACTGACATGTGAGCAAGCCACGGTTCAACTGTGAGACGCGCAGCACTCGCCGGCTACAACGTAACAATAATAATTTCTGGAACGTGCTGTTACGTTGTCATTCATTTTACCCACTGTCTTTCTTTCATTCATATGTTACGTAGGCACGTACCTTTTATCTTCGGCAATCTCATTCACTAACCAGGCCTCAGGAGCTAACCAGCGTAACATTGTCCACCACCCCTTTCGTTATTCCGGCACATTGTTGACATCCGTGAGTAACAACAACGTACTAAACTGGAAGGTGGTCTACGCATGCGTGGAATTCGCAGACAAACAAAGATCAAGATCCAAATGAAGATTATATATAAAGATTAGTTAATTTAAAGCACAACAATTTGTTTAGTTTGAATGTCTGTGTTTTGAGGTGTGACTGGAGTACTACAGTCTTCAGTAGTATAAGCCTGGAGGAGATTCTTAATGCAATGCCTATGTTTCAGCTGTCTCTCTACTGCCATCTAGTGCTTCTTCTTCTAATTCATTCGCGGACAAACAAAGATCAAGATCCAAATGAAGATTATATATAGAGAAGATATATATATATATCTATATATACATATACATATATAGATATGTATATATACATATACATATATATATACATATATATATAAATAAATAAATATTTCAAATATTCCAAATTTCAAATGTCACAACAAAGGGTCAGAATACTTGTTTCAATGTGATATTTCAATTTTTGTACTTTTAATAAATCTGCAGACATTTTAAAAGCCTGTTTTTGCTTTGTTATTCTGGGGCACTGAGTGTTGCTTGATGAGGGAAAAAATGAATTTAAATTATTTAAGTACAAGGCTACAACATAGCAAAAAGTGTAAAGTGAGGGGGGTCTGAGTACTTTATGAATCTATTGTATATTAATTTGATACATAAAATTATTTTATAAAACTGAAACATTTTTTTTATAAATTTTAAAAAATGCCTAGCCCATTATTGGATTCTAAAATGGAGGGGAATGGGCTGGACTTAAATGCATATATACCATGATTGTGAAAAAATAACTCTCACTGAAAATTAACAAACATATCCTTTAAAAGGTAGTGTGTACATATATATTTTATTCCACTCATATATCTTCTGTTGTTTACTTGGCATGAAATTATTATATTAAGTTTCATGAAGAGGAATTAAGTTTTTTTTATAAGGAGTGCTATAATAAAATCTTCTTCATCTGATTCTGGGCAAATTACATATCTGACAGTAAATGCTCAAAAGAAAGGATCAGAATCCAGCAATAGAGAGGTTGTAAATGATGTCACAATTAAGTATAAGTGTGGGTCATACACATGGACTTATTTTAAAAAGAGGTCCTTGTCTTACCTGCTTTGCTGCCGAGGATGATATTACTCCCATTTCCAAAAGGTTAAGAAGTTCTGCCAAAGATGATGGGGAGATATGACTGAAAAGGAATAGATCACAAGTCTAATTATTCCTTTCTACTAAATGCCAAGAGCTTCTCAAACTAAGTAATGATTTCTAATTATTTCTTGGTATAGGCTCCTGGCTAGAATGAATTATTAATATAAAAGTAAGGTGCTGTACCCTCGTTGTCGTCATGTTCCATTGTGATAAAAAATTCCAGAAGAGCCAAAATTAGAAACAAAACAAAATTAAATAATTTCTTACTTCCCAACCGTCATCCATCCACATATCCATTTTCTAAGCTCACTTTATCCAGCAAAACAACTTCAACCATTTTAGACCATTATTTTCATGCAAAAATTATTTTCCAAACAAATGCAAAACTTAAATGAAACTGTATTTGGTGCATCAGATAAGGAACAGAATTCTGTGTGTGAATGAGTGGGAGGTCAGTGGAATGGTGAGGATGCAAGGAGTAGAGTTGGTGAAGGTGGATGAGTTTAAATATTTGGGATCAACAGTACAGAATAATGGGGATTGTGTAAGAGAAGTGAAGAAGAGGGCAGGATGGAGTGGGTGGAGAAGAGTGTCAGGAGTGATTTGTGACAGACAGATGTCAGCAAGTGTGAAAGGGAAGGTCTACAGGAAGGTAGTGACACCAGCTATGTTATACGGGTTGGAGATGGTGGCACTGACCAGAAAGCAGGTGACAGAGCTGGAGGTGGCAGAGTTAAAGATGCTAAGATTTGCATTAGAGGGTCAGCTCAAGTTGGACGGATGGGAGACAAAGCTAGAGAGGTGAGATTGCGCTGGTTTGGGCATGTGCTGAGGAGAGATGCTGAGTATTTTGGGAGAAGGATGTTAAGGATAGAGCTGCCAGGCAAGAGGAAAAGAGGAAGGCCTAAGAGAAGGTTTATGGATGTGGTGAGAGAGGACATGCAGGTGATCGGTGTAACGGAACAAGATGACGAGGACAGAAAGATATGGAAGAAGCACTTATAATATATCTTTGCCTTATGCCTCACAAAAGAAAAACAGCTACATAAAATTAATGTTGCTTGTTTGTAAACTATATCAATTCAATTTGGCTTTCTAATTATAAACACATTCCTGATGGATGTAGATAAAGAAAGATTAAAAAAGCAATTCCTTACTGACATTTTAAAGAGACATTAAATGGAAGAAACATGTTTTCAGCCCGTTGCAAAGTGACCTCACCCAATGTAGAATTTTTTTGTGTGATCAATTATTTATTCAAAATATAATTCACTAAGCAGCCGACCAGGGCACGCAAGACAACCATGGGATACGCACGACATAGCCACGCCCGCCAACTCACATAGCCCCGCCCACCAACTCTAAGACCATGGGACGAGAGCACCTGCTGACCCACCCGCCCGCCTGACTGTTACCAGCATTCACCGCAATGTACTGGAGTGTAAAACTATCGCAGCTGCTAAGCTTTCAGCCACGTGAGATTGAGCAATAACAGGTCTGTGATGCCCTTTGATTTCCGGGGCTGCACGCGCGCTACACTGAATGGATCAACGTGTCTCTACCCGGTGCCGAGAGGCATGGGTAAGCCGTTGAACCCCATTCGTGATGGGGACCGGGGCTTACAATTGTTCCCCACGAACGAGGAATTCCCAGTAAGTGCGGGTCATAAGCTCGCACTGATTAACTCCCTGCCCTTTGTACACACCGCCCGTCGTTACTACCGATTGGACGGAGTGCTGAGGAGACGATCGAACTTGACTATTTAGAGGACGTAAAAGTAGTAATTCCATAGGTGAACCTGCAGAAGGATCATTACCGGTTGTTCCGACCCGTCATTGGTTGGTTAGGACCCGAAAACTCTCGGGCCTGCTTCCCCGCCCTCTCTCCAGAGAGGCGGAGGGGGTGGAAAGGGTGTCCTCCCTGGGCGTCCTTCCCTTCTCCCCCTGTTCCGCCCTCCGCGCCCAACCGCCGTCCAGCCCTATCCCTCGCTCTGGGAGGTGGGGGCGCGTCAGCGGTCCTCCAGTTTTCAGTCACGGACAATTGTATCTTGCTCTCTCCAGAGTTCCATCTTTTCATTCACTTACAGTCGTATCCTCAAACCCACCCCATTTAGACAACTGTGTCTTTCAGGAAGTGTACACCCATCAATACATAATTATGCGGCGTAGCTAGTTTATTCAATATTTCCCATAGAGTCAATATAACACTTGTACATAACAGTTATATTATGGAACCCATACCCTGACGAGGAAAACGGCATCCTTGAGTAGACAGAACACAGTGAACAAACAGAAAATGTCTAAACTCTAGTGACAGTGCCCCGTCCAGGATTTGAACCAATGTTGTTGAAGTTATGAAGCAGTAGCATGAAAAACTGAGAAAAATGGCTGCTCTTTACACATGATTTAGGCAAAAGATGAGTGAAAAGTAAACATAAGGAGCAGTTATCTTTATTTAATAACAGTGAGATGTCTAATGTGATGGTTGGCATCTGATCATAGGCTCTAAAGCATTAAAACTAAGCATAAAAAAGGAAGAAAAAACAAATAATTGGTAATACACTTTAAAATATGTACTTTGTACAGAACCATAAGGTTGGAAAAATACACTAGTAATAAGAATAAAAAAATGAAAGTAACAGTTGAGTTTGAGAGTCAAAACCTGCCACTGTATACGCAAAAAGCAGCATGGTTAGAAACCATTTTACAAACTGAATAACCTTTTAGTGTACCTGGATGACATGGCTGGTTAGTAATCCAAAGGTTTCACAAAATTCCCCAGCACAGATAATTTACACATCCCAAAAACACTTTTATGGTTTTCAGAGTCATATGGAAAAGTATATATCATTCTTTTAGTTTTGGTGTTTTACAAATTAGGACATAACTGACAATGACCTTTGCAACAAAAAGTCCTAAAATTTGACAAATCTAAACTCAGTTGACATACAGCACCTTACAGATTTTGTCTTGTCACTATTTCTTTAATGAAAAGAAGAACATGCAGAAGCCACGTGTGAAAAAGCAAATGCATCTTTACTGTTTCCATGTTAATAAAGAAGGTGATCTGTGCCAGGTGTTGGTAGCCAAGTCTTAACTTATTTGAACACGGGGTGAGGACTACAAGATTATTAGTTATGTCCTGAAATTTAAACAAAAGAACTGAAAGAGGGATAGCTCACCTTTTTCGCATGAATATATATGCGGGTTTTCAATAAAGTCTAACTGCAGACTTCAGAGCACCGTTCCGTTGTCATGTAGTACTATGAAGTTTAGAAGTGCAAGTTCAAAAGTGTCACCTATATCTAGGCACACTGGGTGCCTACACTTCTGGGATAGAAGAACTGCAATACATCCATGTTGTACACTTATCCATTTGTTTTGCTTCTTCTTTTGGAACATTGAAAGCTGGAGTTTACAGAATTTTATTCTATATTGAGTTTTCAACCTACTTCTCTGTTTCGCCGTGAATACTTTCAAATAAATTGCTTGGGGTCTACAGATAAGAGAATTATGTATGTACTCAACCCTAGTTTATCCTTATGGTGACCACAATTGGAGCTGCAGACTGCAGCTGTATCTCCATGACAGGCTGGTAAATCAGGCCTTAACCAAGCAATGGGCAAAGATTTGGGAAAAACTCAGGTCTACATAGAAAGTTCTAAGATAAGAATAGGGTCACCATCAAACCCTTCCACAACAAAACACAAGTTAATTTGCTTTTTATTACACTGACCAACAAGTCTTTCTGTATAATGATGTGCAGTGGGGCGTAGTGCGTGAGAGAGAGGCATCCATTTGGCCTACAACATCAGAACTGTGACTCTGCCTGTTATAACCAAACTGTGAGGCTCACGAATGTTTGTTTTTGTCTCCTCTCCTGTGTCTTCAAATGTCCATATTTCAAGTATAATATTAATGGACTTTACACTGTTGTGATGTATGTATGTTGATCATTGAAACTGCTGTGTTTTACTGTGTGTTTAATGTATGTAAATGCTGTACAATTTATAATTTACCCTTAATGTATTGCAGTTGTCAAGTGCAAGCGCTCATGTAAATAGGCTAAGAGTGCTTTCAAATATAATCAACTAACAGTAAATTACTAAACCCTTCAATGTCTATATTAAATATAAGAACACAAACTACTTTACATTAAACACAAAGTGCTTAAATGAACCTAAATGACTAACATCAACTAATTATCATAAGGTTCCATTAACATTATAATTGACACATGGCCAATTGATGACTGTTGTTTTTGTATTCCTTTCCCTCATCAGCTGTACTTCTGTCTGCCAGGTCCACCGTCAGATAAAACAGACAAAGTCACAGATTTGAGGACCAAGGACAACTGTCCTTCCTCCTGCTCTTTTACATTCTGTGATAACACTTGTACTGGTAATAAGAAGGAAAGATCCATCCGGCTGTGGAATTGCTTTCATTGATCAGGGACATCTGTGGCTATAGCTTATTCTTGGAATAACAGATACAAAACAGAAATTCAACAAGTAGGCAGGATATTGATATAGTATTTTTTTTTAAATTAAAGCATTCTATCAAAACTTTTAATGAATAACTTGTGTACAGTACTGTTTAAGGGATTTTGCAGCTCTGGCAGTTCCAGAATTGTGTATATTCTTAATAGTAATAATAATAATACATTTTATTTATATAGCGCCTTTCCCGTGCTCAAGGCACTTACAGAATATAATAAAGAACGGCAGCGTATACAGTATATAGCATTGTACAAACCAGATAAATAAAAAAAGAAGATTAAGACAGTGAATTCTGAAAAACAACATAATTGATGGTCTAGCACACACACACACAGGTTACATTGGCATCTTGACAGAGAAGTAAACTGAGAGAAGGGTAATAAAGTCAAGTAGAGCTAAAAGCCTTCCTGAACAGAAGAGTTTTAAGTTGTTTTTTAAATGAATTCATGGAGTCAGCTGACCTGATTAATTTTGGTAGGTCATTCCAGAGTCTGGGCGCTATACAGCTGAAGGCCCTGCTGTCACCCATGGAGTGTAGATTAGTGAGGGGCACAACAAGATTACCAGAATCAGAGGACCTTAGTGGGCGGGCAGACACATAGTGATGGAGAAGGTCACTGATGTAGTTTGGTGCGAGGTTATTTAAGGCTTTGTAAGTTATTAGTAGGATTTTATATTCAGTCCTGTAAGACACAGGGAGCCAGTGAAGACGGAGCAGGATGGGTGTGATGTGCTCGCTGCTGCTGGTTCGAGTAAGGACTCTTGCAGCTGAGTTTTGAATAAGCTGGAGCTGTGATATAAGATTAGAAGGGGCACCTGCCAGTAGGGAATTACAATAATCGATGCGGGATGTGATAAAAGCATGGACAAGTTTCTCAGCGTTAGAAAAGGAGAGGAAGGAGCGAACACGGGATATGTTACGGAGGTGAAAGTAAGAAAGTTTCTTAATGTGATTTATGTGGGCGGAATAAGAGAGGGAGGAATCAAAAATGACACCAAGATTTTTTACAGTAGAGGCAGGTCTGATGAGATCACCGCCAAGATGGACTGGGAAGGAGCTCATTTTATTAAGTTGCGTTTTAGTCCCAATTTGCAGGAGTTCAGTTTTATTGCAATTTAATTTTAAAGAGTTCTGCTCCATCCAGGTTTTAATTTCACTAAGGCAGGTTGTGAGCTGAGAAAGCTCTGATGAAGTTCCACTTTTAACATTGAAATAGAGTTGAGTGTCATCTGCATAAAAATGATAACCCAGTCCATAGCTACGGATAATATGGCCAAGGGGAAGCATGTTTAAACTGGGACCCCATTCACGATAGGCTCTTACATTATGCCTAACACTGCCAGGCTAGGCACCAACACCCTGTGATCCTCAACTAGATGATTTTTCCAGGTTAAAAAAAAATGATAAATGAGGGAAGTCTGGATTAACATCTCACACACTTGTTACTTTACCTCTGAGAGACAGTCAGATTGTACTGCTTGAGAAGTGCCAAGAGCTCTTTAATAACCCATCCAATGACTTTCTTTGGCTCTGCTTTAGTTTCTTGCAAAACACTGACAAAATACTCTGTCAATCCATCTTCACTCTGTAAAAGACAGAAACAGCAAGTGACAGATATTTAGAAAATACATTTTACTGTAATCACTAATATACACTATATTGCCAAAAGTACGGGGACCCCCCTCCAAATCACTGAATTCAGGTTTTCCAATCACTTCCATGGCCACAGTTGTATAACATTGAGCACCTCGGCATGCAGACTGCTTCTATAAACATTTGTGAAAGAATGGGTCGCTCTCAGGAGCTCAGTGAACTCAAGCGTGGTACCGTGATAGGATGCCACCTGTGTAATAAGTTCATTTGTGAAATTTCCTTGCTACTAAATATTCCACAGCCAACTGTTAGTGGAATTATAACAATGTGGAAGCAATCGGGGGAAAAAAAGCAACTCAGCCACGAAGTGGTAGGCCACGTAAGACCACAGAGCGAGTACAGTACATGCTAAGGCGCACTCCGATGGACTAGTCTGGGTTTGGCGGTTGCCAGGAGAACATTACTTGCCTGATTACATTTTTCCAAGTGTAAATGTTGGTGGTTGGGTTATAGTGTGGGGTTGTTTTTCAGAGGTTGGGCTTGGACCCTTAGTTGCAGTGAAAGGAATTCTTAATGCTTCAGCATATGAAGCCATTTTGGAGAATTTCATGCTCTCAATTTTGTGGGAACAGTTTGCAGGTGGCCCCTTCCTGTGGCCCCAACATGGCTGCGCGCCAGTGCACAAAGCAAGGTCTGCAAAGAAATGGATGAGTGAGTTTGGTATGAAGGAACTTGACTGGCCTGCACAGAGCCCTGACCTCAACCTGATAAAACACCTTTGGGATGAACTCGAGCGGAGAGTGCGAGTGAGCCAGGCCTTCTTATCCAACATCACAAATGCTCTCCTGGTCACAAATTCCCACAAATACACTCCTAGACCTTGTGGAAAGCCTTCCCAGAACAGCTGAAGCTGTTATAGCTGTAAAAGGTGGGCCAACTCCATATTAAAGCCTATGTATTAAGAATGGGATGTTATGTGTGTGTAAAGGCAGGCGTCCCAATACTTTTGGCAAAATAGTGTATATACCATAGTCTAATCCAATTAGCAATTTTCATACCTCTGTATTTTTTATAACAGGAGGCATGACAGACTGGTAAACTCTCTTCTGGCTCAATGGCAGAATCACAAAACAAGAGCTTCTGTAATGTGTCTTTATGTTTAAATTCAAAACAAAAACAACCTATTCTGATTTTTCACAGCTTTCTGACTGATGAAACAAGGTAGAAAATAGTTACGAGCCATAAAAAAACCCCACAAAGGTCCAAATTTTCTTATAAGCTGTGGCACTATGTATGTTTGGGATGCCATCACTCAAATCTCATGAGCACGTAAAGTTTACACACTGATGCTATGCTAAGACTTTTTATCTGGAACTACAGTACTTTGGTGTTCTATGGACACCGAGAATTAAAGTGCCAAAACAGCCAACCACGTACCTTCTCAACTGAACATGACTAGGGATGTCACAAGAACCGTTGGTACTAATTCAGCAGAAAAGTTGCAAAAACGTAATGGCGCCAGCTTTTTTTACAGTATTGGTAGTACCAAGAAAGTTAGTACTGCACTCATGCGTGACTGCAAGTAGATGAATTACTCAGGAAGGCACAATACTATATGATTAAAAACTGAGTAAAACTACACATAAAAATTGCTCACAGTGACGATGACACAGGACTGTATAAACACATGTAAAAGAGGAAAACACCAGAGGTCATCTCTGGAAATACTTTTGTGTTCACACGAGTACAGGAATCATATCAAGTTATTAAAAAATGAAAAAGATAAAAGTAAAACACACAAACACATACACAGGCTCGAGTTATTGTCACTTTTATCTCATTATGGAATTAATTCAAAATCAGATGAGCCTTCAAATAAGGTGCAATCATTTAACTTACATTGTTATGTATTTGTAAGATGAGATGAAAAGATAACAAGATTAATCTCTTTTAAATAATGTCCTACACAGCTCTGATAAATGAAGGGAAGCTTTGCATTCATTCTTTGATTGTAGTGAGCCTTCAATCTAAGCATCCTTCCATTTTCTAACCGGTGTATATAGTTCATGTTCATGCTGGAGTGTGACTTACACACATCTACAGTTATGCATATAGGAATGTGGGAGGACTGCCCAGCACAAACAACAATGCTGACCCAAGATTTAAACAAAGGAGCAATTTGGCTTGTCTACACTTGGTGGTGGCGTGAGTTGCTCCATTTGTTAATACCAAAATAAAATTTATTTAGCGTTTCAATGTTTTGAATGGGGCGGCACGGTGGCGCAGTGGTAGCGTTGCTGCCTCGCAGTTAGGAGACCCGGGTTCGCTTCCCGGGTCCACCCTGTGTGGAGTTTGCATGTTCTCCCCGTGTCTGCGTGGGTTTCCTCCGGGCGCTCCGGTTTCCTCCCACAGTCCAACGACATTCAGGTTAGGTGGATTGGCGATTCTAAATTGGCCCTAGTGTGTGCTTGGTGTGTGGGTGTGTTTGTGTGTGTCCTGCGGTGGGTTGGCACCCTGCCCGGGATTGGTTCCTGCCTTGTGCCCTGTGTTGGCTGGGATTGGCTCCAGCAGACCCCCGTGACCCTGTGTTTGGATTCAGCGAGTTGGAAAATGGATGGATGGATGTTTTGAAAGACACGGCACTTCTCCCTATGAATACACTGTGTTAAAAGAGATGTTTAATCACTGAAACACGTAGTCAGTAGAATAATCAAAACAACATATTTCATTGCTAAATACAACTCTGCAAATAATGAACATATGACATTTGTTTGACTTTTGAAGGCAAACTACTGTTCATTAGTTTAACCCGTAAGTGAAAGCACATCTATCTATATATAAAATCCCTATGTGCATCCAGGTGTCCGTGTGTGGGTGTCTTCTGGTGAAGTGCGCATGCGCGGGGCACGGTGCAATGCGCGATATTACAGTCAGAGAAAGTTACAGGCGTTTTATGGAAATACAAACCAGTATTACTGCGAGAGGAAATTAAAGGTACACAATACAGTGACGCATATTACAGCCACATACAAGCCAGTATTACTGTCAGAGGAGATTAAGGGCATATTACCGATGCGCACGCCTGTATTACCGCCAGAGAAAATTAAAGGTATATTACGGACGTACAAGACGGTATCCTTCAATGAGGGTGCGCACAGGCATCCTTCAATAAAGGCGCGCACAAAAAGGCGAGCCTCAAAAGGGCGACCTCAATTGGGCGCAGCGAATAAAGGCGCGCGTAAATAAAGATCTGCACCTTTGTTGCTCTTCACATATTCCAGAACCATTTGAACTAAATTAACTATGAACGCCTTTATTCGCCGCGCTCAATTGAGGTCAACCTTTTGAAGCTCGCCTTTTTGTGCGCGCCCTTATTGAATAGAGCCATACAAGACAGTATTACTGTCACAGAAAATTAAAGACACACAATACACGGACGGCAGCCCACAAAGAACGGTCAGCTCAGCAAGTAAACATCAACAAAAGAAAGGCTGAAAGAAAGAAAAATACGACCAACAAAAAGAATGAGGTCAAAGTCCCTTGCCATTTAATATGGATTGTTCCTACTAATGTGTATGCACTACTGTTCTAGCGCCTGTTATTGTAACGGGCTAAATGACTAGTGTCATATATTTGAATGGTAGGATGAAGAATGTAATGCTGTCTCAGAGTTATAAACTTATTGAGTACAGGTAATGACAGCCCAAGTAATCTTTGAATTCTGGATTTGTACACAGGCATAAGAAAGTGTGCTCACTCACACAAGAAATTTTGAAAACATAAAAAGAAAGGAGTACTGAAGTAAAAGATGCATGAAAAACTGACAAGTTTGATTTCACAAAGGAAGCTTAAAAAAAAAAAAAAAAAGGAGGACCAGATATGGAAAATTTAAACACCACGAGTTTCTGATATTTGAAATTTGAATTGATTTGACTCACCTGTTAAATATTACCAGCTAACAATGCAAATTTGAATCTTACAATAGCAACTATTACAGTCCCAACTGGCTGATTCACTGACAATCCAGACTTTAAAAGCAGGCTGCTACAAAAACAGCTTTAAATGAAAATGTGTGGAATCATTTTCCATCTATCCATCCATTTTCCAACCCGCTGAATCCAAACATAGGGTCATGGGGGTCTGCTGGAGCCAATCCCAGCCAACACAGGGCACAAGGCAGGGAACCAATCCCGGGCAGGGTGCCAACCCACTGCAGTGGAATCATTTTGAAATTCAGTAATTTAACAGTACATATAAAATGTTTGATGTTTTTTTATATTTAGCATGGATTTTAAGCAGTAGTTTTCAGTTATTGGACAATAAATGTCAGAGAATAAACTTAGAGTGTACACATGCTAAGATAAATCAAGTAGTTCATGATATATCATTCTTTATAAACCCTATGCTGAAATCCCCCCCAAGATTATAAACCCCATATGCTGTTATACTATGGGGATGCCAATCTCTGTAACACATTAAAATTCAAACCATGCATAGTATGTTGATGTTTATGAATGCCAATATTAGTTTATTCAAGTGATAAAGCTTCACTGGTATTGGTATCAGATCTTCCCTAAACATGACTACGCAACAGCACCTTCTCCAGATCAGTACACACAACTTAACTTTTTCAGGGTTGATGTCGACTTTTGTCAAAATTGAGCGGTAGAGCACAGTAATCAGCTGTAAACTGTGACAAAACTTTCCCTTACATTTTAGTTCGACTCTCTTTGCTAGAAGGAAAGTTACATTGCTTTGTTGATTTACCCTCGATTCCCTATGCGTGCATGAGTAGCGAAGAGCAAACAACCTCTAAAATGGCATCAACATCTGGCAAGAGACCAAAGCGAATGTACAAAACAAAATACTCCATGGATGTTTTATGTAATTTCGTTGAATAGGACTCTTACTTGTCGGACTCAGAGTTTGATGCAAGTGATCTGGAGATGGATATTGAAAGTGAGTTACCAGCAACATCTGATCGTGGTGCTCAACACTTTCGTGTAGCTTATGTGCCTATAGCAGTATTCACTTGGGAGGACCACCAGTTATGATAAAGAGGTACAAACCATATTGCGTCACAATGCCACTGTCTCCACCACCCACCTGCTGTGCGAAGACCAGCAGGCAGCCGGCTCACCATGCATTCCTACTGACTATCGAGTAGCTCCAATGCAGCCACTGCTGCCAGGGATGCTGAACATGCGTCAACAACAGCCACAGCACATAGCAAAAGATGTTTTATGTTGATTTATGTGTGAAACCACTGCTTTGTGTGCTTTTCAGAAAACTGAGTTTTTTGGAAAAAATATTCAGCCCTCAAAGAGTTAACATACTGTAACTGTGATAAGGTTTCTGACTAACAACAGAACATTTAAAACCACATCTATGACTGTATGTTTGTGCATTTCATTGGTTGAACTTAATAACTAAAATACAACAAATGTTTAAAACAATTCTACGATTAATGGTAGCTTGGTCAACACTGATTAATTCATAAAATGACAGCTAAAGTACCTCATAGGCGATAAACTAGGGGCGGATAAAAGTAAGGAGGAAAGGTTTCAGATATGGCCTGCCTCCATACATAATCAGGAATGTCTAATCACCTTTAAATAAGTTGGATGTACTGTCACATGTCATGTCTTCCAACTTTTAAACTGGATGGCACATTGCTGTTGATTGTGGTGCTGGAAAGTGGCATCTTACTTCATGCTGGGTTGATATGCAATTAAGAATTTCACTCCACTTTGTACGTCTTACAATACTACTATTACTTTAAAATGCGGCACTGTATTTTAGATCAGAATGGGTGTGACTGGGATATCTCTCGTGCTAAAAATGATGCAGATGGCTTCAGATGTCCAGTTTATGGATGCTTGTATTGTATTTTTTTCCTTTAATGGAATATTACAAGGGTGAGAACTTTTACTGCTCTTGCAATTCAAACTCCTTCACACACAAAGACATATAAGAGCATGCATCTCCACATTTTTCTTGCAGCGACAATTTGTAATGACATTGTCATGACATTTTCATATATGACTGAGGCATTTATTTACTGCATTAATGTGATTGGTTGTTGTGCATGGTAGCAAATCTTTGTACTATTTAAGTTTGATCTTGCATCCTCAGTTTTATCAAATGCTAGCCGTGAAACAGGACAGTGAGAAGGGCCCTGCCCTGCTCCCTACTCCTGATGTCATGCTTTTCCCTCCCCTCTGCCTGTAGCCTCTGACTTGGATTAGCACGAATATATCGCTCCTGCCAGAGATTTATGATTCTTAGCATGATGACAGAAGTCACAAAATCAACCGGAATGTTCAAGCAAACTATAGAAAAAAACCTGATCAAGATCTGTTAAGTAGTTCTCGCGTTCGCTAGCTAAGCGGATGTAAGGTAATGCCCCAGGGCTGGTGCAGGAGTGAGGTTGATCCCGCCCCCCGCACAAATTAATTGGTACCGCAAGTGAACTATGATACTCAGCGCGATGAGAGAAGTCGCAAAATCAACCGGAATGTACAAGCAAATTATTGAAAAAAACCTGATCTAAATTCGTTAAATAGTTCTCTCATGAAAAGCAGACAGACAGACAGACGTTGAATTTTTATATATATATTGTGGAACGAGCCCCGGACACAGACAGGCAGACATGTTAATTTGCACCACCACACGTTTATTTACACAACTATTATTTACAAAGACTTTAAGTGCTCCACAAACCCCAATCTTCCCCAAAGTCCAGGCCAACCACACTGCCTCCTCTTCGGACCGCCTCTTTCTTTTTTTCTCTCTGACCTCGTCCTGCTTCCACCCGACTCCAGCCTCGAATGAAGGGAGGCGATCCCCTTTTATCCATACCCGGATGTGATCCAGGTGTGCACCGACAATCTTCTACCCGACACGCCCCAGTGTGGCGGAAGTGCCGGCAGTATCCCCGGAAGCACTCCGGGTGTTCCCTCTCTTCTTCCCCCCAGCACTTCCTGGTGTGGCGGAAGTGCTGGGGTCCAGGGTCCTTCGGGCACGGGGACGCTCCCTGGCGGTGACCACGGGCCCTTACAGGGTTGAGCTTCTAAGCCCTGTACCTGTGGCCCCCACTACAACCAGGGCGGTCGCCCCCTTGTGGTCTGGAGGAGGCATGAGCCCTCCTCCTGTCTCCCCGGCCGTCCCGGCCGGGTAGGAACCCCAGCTGGGTGCCACAAATATATACAGTGAAATACGTTTAATGTGAAAACGCTTAAGACGAAATATCGGTTAACACGAAATAATACAACGGTCCCGACAAACTACTATGTATTTTCATGCATTTTTTTCTCTTAACACGAAACGAAAATCGCTTAACACGAAAAGATTTCCCTTCTGGGAATGAACAAAATACGGAAAACACCAGCCGCGCAGGTGAGATTTAAGAGGGGTGTGAAATGAAAGAGAGGTGGTTTCACATGTTTCGTAGAAAGGAGGCTAACTTGGCTTTGAAATACCCTTGGAATAGCCTGTGACACGAGCCAATTTTGATTATATAAGCTACTTTCACCCTCCACCCTTACAAACGCCACACAAAAACATCTCATCTCTCATCAGTTAGCTTTGGAATTCGGTGACGAGTACATCGCAGTGTGAGTAAAAATCAGTGAGTTTGGTTCGCGTTTTTTTTTTTCTATTTTAGAAGAATTTTTTTACACGCACAATGGCAAACAGCTCAGGGGTAAAGCAAACTGCTCTTTCGCTTAAAATGAAGATGGAGCTTCTTAAGGCTGTTGATCAAAAACAGAAGATGAAAACGGAAATCTGTAAAGATTTTGATATTGCTAACTCTACATTATCAACAATACAGTAATTAAAAAAAGAGAGCAAATTACGGAAATGTTTGAACTGAGTAAGTTTGAGCCAGAGTGAAAACGGATGAGAACGGCCAAGCACGAGGATTTAGAGACGGCTTTACTTGTTTGGTTCAAACAAGCGAGATCTCAGAATGCTCCCATTTTTATTAAATACATGCATATATATATATCTATGTAAATAAAATGTACTCTAATAAACTTAATTTTGTTGAATATACTGTATGTTTTTTTTGTAATATCCTTTAACACGAAATTCTTTTAACATGAAAAAATATTTCAGTCCCCTCAGTTTCGTGTTAAACGATTTTCACTGTATATATACATATATATATATACATATATACAGAGAGAGAGAGAGAGTGATGTCTGAGGTAACTTCCAAGGCATCCCTGAACTAAGCTGAAAAGTGCCCCCTTCTGCACATACTGTATAAATTTCATTTTGGAATAAATGCAAAATAGTGGGCCAAATTTTTTTTAGATGAGCCAAGTTAGTAATGTTTACTTTCCATTATCATACATCCATTAGATTTAGAGAATGAACAAAAACACTATTTGCTTACATCAATCCTTCTCTCTATCATTTTTAATTCTTTCATTTATCTTAACTTGTCAACTTTGTGAAATGTGCGAGGATAAAAATGATAACATTCATAGCTGACTGACTGCACTTCTAAAAGCAAGAATAAAAACACAGATTTTAATTTCTGGACTTTCCCTACAATTAATTAATTTGACTTTAGTGATGAAATAGTAGTGGGGTTTTCTTTTTCATTAAGTTAAATTGTTATGGATTTGTAAATAACATAGGCAATTCTTATTGTGTGAAATTCAAAACCTGTTGCTTCAGACTACAGAAGCTTCCAGAAACATATTTCTTTTCAAAAATAAAAAGTAAAATGCATGGTGTGATTAAAAGAATCTTTCTTAAGAAATCCTGACTATAAAACATTCAGATCATTTAATCATCCTTGACTACATGATTATATGATCAATTATGTAAGGAATGAAGTTACTGGCCATAATAACACCACTTCTCATTAAGCCTACACTCGACCTACCTCAAGTAGACAACTATAGTCTCTCTTCTCTCCTTTTAATCCAAAACACTTGAACGTGTTGTGTCTAACCATAGCTCTTCTTTTCTCGTACAAAACAGATTTCTTGATCATATAAACAGTCAAAGTACAAGAGTGGCCATTCTACCGACTGTTGTTCAAATTGTACAGCTGCCGTGGGCTGTCACCATGTCATCCTTCCTCATTCTTCTTGATCTTTCCATCTGCCTTTGACACAGATAAAGGATCAGATTCTCCTTGCCACCCTCTCTGACACTCCTGCTGGAGTATGTGAATTTCCCCTTGGGATTAATAAAGTATCTATCTATCTATCTATCTATCTATCTATCTATCTATCTATCTATCTATCTATCTATCTATCTATCTATCTATCTATCTATCTATCTATCTATCTATCTATCTATCTATCTATCTATCTATCTATCTATCAGCATCATTGGGACTGATCTCAGCTTGATTGATTATACAGGGTGGGTCAAAATTATATTAACACTAATAGATTATTTTTATCTCGACCACACCTTTCCATTTCGATGGATAGGTCGTGGCAGACCATTGCCATGGCCTCCACACTCCCCTGATTTGACACCCTGTGACTTCTGGTTATGGGGTATGGTGAACGAGCGTGTGTATAGCAGGAAAGTTTCTGATATCAGTGACATGAAGGACAGAATATGGACTGTGGTATCATGTATTTCCCACGAAATGCATGCCTGGGCTTTAAATGGTACTGTTACTCATTGATTTTTGCGTGTTGAACATGATGGCGAACAAGTTGAGACATTACTGTAAATCATATTGCACATATGAAGTATGTTTTGTGAATAAATTGTTTCTGCCATTCAAATGTTAACATTTTTTTCACTTTTTTAAACTCTATTTATTAAGAATTTCAAAAACAAATTACATTACTTTTCTACATAGTCACCTTCGTGTGCGATGCAATTTTCCCAGCGTTGTACCAACTTTTTAATGCCCAATTACTACTTGTCCTGCCTTCGCCATTACCAACGAAAATATAAAAGTGTGTAAACTTTTTGAACGTCCCTCGTATGTCTCTGACATCTTGTTAAGCACATTACGCCTAGCATGAAAATGTGCTATAAAAATAAATGTTGTTGGTGTTGAATCCTGCCTCTCAGGCAGATTCTACCATTTATCCTGGAGAGGAGAGATGCCTGACTTTCAGTAGGCAAACACAGGGATGCCCCAGGAACTGGTGCTGAGTCCTCTATTCTACTCTGTTCACACCACCTATCTATTTTTCTCCTTTCACACCACCTAACTAGGCCTTACCATCAAAACCCATGGATTCTAATATAAGTGCTACTTCAGTTACACTCAGCTGTACTTTTTGCTCCCACCAGAGGACAACAAGGTCTCTGCCAAAATCTCAGCTTGTCTCACTGATATCTCATCTTGGATGAATGAACGCTTGTCTACAACTAAACGTGGCAAGGAATGTTGCGCCTCGTCAACCCAGCCAGTCTGTCTATTCAACGCTCTATGTACAGCTCAGGTCATTATAACTAACATCTACCAAGTCAACATGCAACCTTTGGGTGATGATCGATAACCAGCTATCCTTCACTGACCACACAGCAGCTTTCTCTCACTTATTCGCTTTGTGTAACATCTGAAATATCAGTCCATATCTGACAAGAGTATGCAGCACAATTTCTGGTTCAGGCATTGGTTTGATCAAGTCTTGACCACTGCAGCTCCTTATTGACATAAGTACCTGCATGTGTTACCAAGCCACTGCCGATAACTTAAAATGCAGTGGCACTTCTTGCATTCAACCATCCAACATGGGTGCAAGTCACTTCCCTTTTTAGGTCACTGGCTTCTGTAGCAGCAAGTATTAAGTTCAAATTCTTGATACTTGCCTACAGAGTAGTCAATATATTTACACCCATGAGGTCCTGTACCTTTTCGTTCACTCTGCTAGTGAACTGTATCTGGTGATACCACCTCTATTCTATGTGGTACCAAATCTCAAACCAGACTCTTTCTATGTGTAGCTCCTAACTGGTGGTTCAAGCTGTCCACCTCTATTCAAACCGCTGACCTCCTTGGTTTATTTAAGAAGTGTGTGAAGGCTGTCTTGATCTGTGATGAACTTTAAAATTGAATGGGGGGTTCACCCCCTGCTTGCTTCGCTCGCCAACCCCCCAGGCCTGCGCTACACTCCTGCCACTTCACGTCTCTGCCTCTTGTGTTGTGAAGAGGAGGGCTGAATGCTTTCCTAGAAGACCCAGTCGCTCCTACAAAACCCTCTCTTAAACGGAGATACAATGGAAAACAAATACAGTTTTTTATCTCCTCTTTGTTTGATTAGCTGTGAGCAGCAGCAGCCATCTAGCAGCTAATCAAGCAAAGCGAAGGTAAAAAACTGTGGCAGCTTCGAACATTTAAAAGCCTGTACAGCAGCCGTCCTACTCTTTGTCTTTTATTTCTGGCCCCGGGCATGGTTAAATCTCTTGGCACAAAGTCTCGTCTCACGGGACGTGAGTTCTTGATATTTTTTACTTTATAATTTAAAAACAGAATAAGAATCTGAAAATCTAACAACATCATATTAAAGTTCGATAAATTCTGAAAAAAATGATACCAAACATACATATGTAGGTTTTAAAATTAGCCCGATTTAAAGTGTGACAAAAAAGTGATATAAAATCATTGCACTTTTAGGCTTGGGATTTTATATATAGAGTAGATAATAGTTTGGATGGTAAGTTGTTAGTAGCCAAGATGAGAGTAATTAAGTCTTGTGTTGCTCTGTTTGGTTTAGTGATCAATTTTGTAACCATGTTTCAAAACATGTTGATGTTACTGGATTATGTTTGACCTCTTTTGCAAGTTGCTTTGGATAAAAGTGTCTGCTAAGTGAATAAGCGTAAATGTAAATGTACTGCCCAAGACAGGAAAAAAAATAAAAATTAAGAGATGTTTTCTGATATTACATGCACTAGGTGGTGACAAAAACATGAGCACAAATTATGTTTGGATTTCAATGCAGCATCTTCTGACTGGACAAAGGATATGTACCTCAGAGTGTTTTTTTCCCCCCAAGAATAAATCAAAATAGGCTAAATGGAAAACTCTGTAAAGTACTTACTACCAAAACAAAACTGTGCTCCGGGAGAATTCCATATTGATCCACAAGCCGGGTTCTCTTGGCGCTGGGCAGCTCAGGCAGATTCACTCTGATCAAATCAATGTTTATCACTTGCTGGGGATCGGCATTCACTGGCGTACTTTCATTGTCGTAAACTATGAGTGGGGGCAAATTTGGCTCTGGAATGAACCTAAGACAAATATCTTTATAAAGATAAAAAAATACAAACAAGCAGGCTGCAATTCACAAGTCAAAGCTAGCTGGCATATTTGTAAATCATAACAGATTTCACAGTCTGTCCAACTCTTCAGGGATGCTGCTGGGCATGTTCATTGATAAATCTGTTTATTCAGGCGTTATACATGTTTTTCTGTTACCTCTGGAGCACACTAGTAAAATATTAGCTGAGATGAATGTAAAACTGTGCTCCACTAAGCTATCTGGCAGATCAGAATAAAAAAAAATGATAAATTACCTGTAGTCTTGAAGGCTTTCTTTATCTCTCATGGGTATAGTCTGTCTAGAATCAAACACAGAGAAAGAAAACATAAAACAGTGAATACAATCAACACAATAAATGTAGCAGGGCAGTTCACTTAAAATTAAAATATGAGTAGAAGCTGACAGTAAAAATTGGCAGTAAAAGCAATGTGACAGTGCAATGATGGGGCTGCTGGCTTACAGGTCCAGCATCCTGGGTTCAAATTCATTGGTAACTGGGAGAAGTCTGCACTTCCTCTTCATGTCGGCTGGTTTTCCTCTCATATTCAACACACATACAAGTTAACTGGTGCTTCTAAATTGGCTCAGTGTAAGTAGAACCTGCGATTCACTGGTGCCTTATTTTGGGCTGGATCCTGACTTATGCCTGTTGCTGCCCGGACCCCAAATACAATTAAACGGGTTTGATAACATAAATATGAAAGCATAGCAAAGGATGTATAATATGCAAGCAAGTGCTAAGTTCAGATATGAATACTGAAAGGGGAAAAAGCCCAAGAGATGAATATTTCAGAGAGCTATCTATCTTGATGAAAATGGGGAGCAGTTTACATTTATAGAGTTGTAAATCTAGAAACCTAAAATTCCCATTAACAATAGTGCATAATATAGAAGCATCATACTCGGATTTTGGAGGGCTGCAGGTTTTCATTCCAGACATTTTCTCAATTAGTAATTAATTACTGCTGTTAATGGAATACCCATCCTTTGCTTTAAATTTTACTGACTTGTATTTTTAGATTCAGAGCCCTTCATTGTTTCCTTTTTTCAGCAGTCACATGATAATAATAAGATACAAAACAAGCCAACAGATGAACATACGTAAGGTTTGAGAAATGTTGATTGGCTCTGGCCCACAAAATATTTTGGCGGTGCTCTCAGAAAAAAAGTTTATAAATTTCTGGTGTGCCACAATACTGTCTGTGCATACATCTTCGGCAATGTACCTGGGATCCTAGGCACTTTGGGGTCGTCTTTCAATATCACATTCCTTCCCCAGGCGACCCAGCAGGGGGCGATAAGACCCCTGCTTGTGTCCAGCTGACAAGAAGCTAACTGGAGCAAGCCCAATGTTCTGTTCTTCTGAGCCACAGCCAACACAATGCTCTCTCTCTCCGCCATGTTGGTGGTTTCACAGATGGCTCTACTCTTCATCTCTCCTTCAATGCTGATTTGTGTTAAGGGCTCTGGGTAATGGATGTGCCGTGAACCTCCTACATCCACCGTTAACAAGTAACCAACTTGTTCTCCATTCAGACTGCCTACACTGGGTGACAAGCCCTTTGTATTTGGAGTTTTTTTTAAAAGGATTCTCCAAAGTGGTCCTCTCAAGGCACCTTAAAGCTTGATTAGGATTGTGAGTTTGGTAGCATCTATCCATAGGACTAGATCTGGTCTGAAGACAGCCATTGCAATATGCTATGGAAACTTCAGTTATCTTTCCAAGGCCAGAGCCTCTTTTTCATTATGAGCTTTGGGTAAGATTCTAGTAGTTAGCTTCTTAAGGAAAAGAAAAGAATAAAAAGTTCTAAACCTTAAAAAGCAAGTTAATTAAAATTAAAGTAAAAGAAATATTTTCTATTAGCACCAGTAATTTGCAAAGAGTGGCTGTAATAAAAACCTGTACCCACTGTGACCCTCCAGGATCTTACTTAGTTGAATACCCCTGGTGTAATGTACACTTAAAATAAATTATTAAAAAGTACATTTCCACATCCCTATGTGGTCCTTTACATGTAGAACATAATTATTGCCTTAGCTCTATTGTTGGAGCCATGGTAGTTTAAATGATATTTTTACAGTTGCACAGTTGGTCAGCGTCACTGCTAATACTCCATACTTTTTTACCTTTATTTATTACATTGACTGTTATACAGTAATTTACAAACCCAATTGTTACAAGTTTTGGCATGGCTGGAATCACAAGGTCAGTTAGTGTGTCACTGACAACTTGTAATTTTGAAGGCTGGCATTTATTCCCTGACAAAGTACTGCTATCCATCAACTGATAAACTAACCTAGTTAATCCATTTAAAGGTCTTGGGTTCTACAGCATAGTCCAGAAAAATCCCTGGAATCAACCCTAGTGACACAAGTCCAACACAGGCTATACTCCCTAGAGCATGCAAGTGCACATCATTTTGAGGTGGTTCGGGCATCTCATACGAATGCCTCCTGGACACCTGCCTGAGGTGGTTTTACGAGCATGACCAGCTGGCAGGAGACTCCACAGAAGACCCAGGGCTCGCTGAGAGGATTATAACTCCCAGATGGTCTGGGAACACCTTGGGATCCCACAGTATGAGTTGGCAATTGTGGCTAGGGAAAAGGACATTTGTGCCTCACAGCTAAAACTGTTGCCCGCGTGAGTGGTGTAAAATGAATGTATGAATGAATGAGGGTGGGTGGAAAACAAAAGTAACTGGCGGAAAAGCAACATTATCAAGGTGAGAACGCGCAAACTTCAAAATAACAGAGCCAAGGCTAGAATTCAAACCCAGGGATCTGGAGCTCTGAGAAAGCAGTATTAAATACAACATCACTTCGTGCTTCTAGTGGAATATTATTTATACATTAAAAATACATTTTATTGTTAAAAATGTTTAATATTGCTACACTAAAGATTAAAATACCAACATTACTGTGGGAGTTACCCCACCTATGTTGTTGGAATTAAGTGCAGCATTTGACGCCATTGACCATTCTATTTTACTACACAGTTTAGAAAATGATGTTGGGCTTACAGGCACCATGGTCGCTTGGTTTAGTTCTTATTTATTAAATTGATTCCAATATGTACAGAAATGTGCTGACAGTACTCCATTATTATACACAGAAGTGAGATATGGTGTCCCGCAGGGCTCAGTACTGGGACCTTTATTGTTTTCATTTTACATGCTTCCACTGGGATCTCACATTAGGAAACATAATGTTAATGTTCACTCGTACGCAGATGACACCCAGTTATATCTTTCATTTAAATCAAATGAAGTTTCTCCAATGTTGTCTTTAATTAGTTGTGTTAGTGAATTAAAGGAGTGGACGAATGAGAACTACTTTTCTTTAAATACAGATAAAACAGAGATGTTAATTGTTGGAGGGAATGACGCCGATCACAACAATATTTTGTCATCATTTAACTCAGTTGGAATCCCAGTCAATTTTACTGAATCAGCCCACAATCTAGGAGTTATCTTTGACTCTAGCATGTCATTTAAAGCGCATATTACAAAGTTGTCCAAATCTTCCATCTTAAAAATGTTAGGAAATTAAGGCGCTTTCTATATAAACAGGATTCTGAGAAAATAATTCATGCATATATCTCTAGTAGGATTGACTACTGCAATGCGGTGTTCACTGGATGTTCAAACTGTTCTCTATTCAGCCTCCAGTTAATCCAAAATGTGGCTGCAAGAATTATTACAAGAACAATAAAATACGAACACATAACTCCAGTTCTTAAATCCTTACACTGGCTCCCGGTTAAGTTTAGGGCAGATTTCAAAATCCTCCTTTTAACATATAAAGCATTAAATGGCCGAGGTCCGGCTTACTTGTTGGAACTTATCATGACTTACAAACCAGAGCGCACATTAAGATCTCAAGATGCCGGTCTGCTTATGATTCCAAGGATTAATAAAATAACAGTGGGAGGTCGAGCTTTTAGTTACAGGGCCCCTAAACTGTGGAATGGTCTGCCTGCTACTATAAGAGATGCCCCTTCGGTCTCAGCTTTTAAATCCCGGCTGAAGACTCACCACTTCAGTTTAGCATATTCTGATTAGAGCTGCTGATTAACTGTACAGACTGCATCTCTGTTGTTAGTCATTAGCACTAAAACATACATAACATGATAGTTATAATTGTATACTAACCCTCACCTATTCTGTTTCTCTTCTCGGTACTCAAATGTGGCACTTGGTGCCACGGCCCACCTGTCAAGTTGTTTTGCCTGCCTAAGGTAAAGTTATCTCTGATGGAGGATTGCAGGAATCGTGGGAAGGCAGGGTCCTTTCATCGGATTGGCTGGCCCAGCACTGTTTCAGCCATGGAATGGCCAAATGGGGGAGGCAGCTTGATGGATGAGGTCTCCAGGACTCTAAATATATCCAAATCTTCTTATGTGATATCATCTACTGTTAAATTCTGCTCCGTACTTCTAAAATTTTTATTTTTATACTGTATTGAGGATTTATTCTGTTCTGTGTATTGTATTGTATTGTATTGACCCCCTTCTTTTGACACCCACTGCACGCCCAACCTACCTGGAAAGGGGTCTCTCTTTGAACTGCCTTTCCCAAGATTTCTTCCATTTTTCCCTACTAGGTTTTTTTTTTTGGGAGTTTTTCCTTGTCTTCTTAGAGAGTCAAGGCTGGGGGGCTGTCAAGAGGCAGGGACTGTTAAAGCCCATTGCGGCACTTCTTGTGTGATTTTGGGCTATACAAAAATAAATTGCATTGTATTATATTGAATTTTAGCCATACAGGCTCATTTAGCCCTTACCAGTGCTAATGTCAATAACTCTTAACTATATTTTTACCAGCTGCCTTAAATAATTTTAATTTCTCCTTCAAAATTCAAGCTTTTCAAATCCACTAAAATGTACTTAAATCCCACCATTTTCCAGTCTGATTAACAGTGTTAAAATGTTGCCATCACATTTTTACAAAAAATGTTTTGAAAAAATTTTTTAAAGATACAGATGTGCTTCTTTCCAGCAGAAGCAGAGCATATCTTCTTTAACAGTTTCTTTCAAGGTCAGAGATGGGAGGAGCTATCATGTTGTCCTCCAAGAAGGAAATAAAAAGCTGACCGTAACAGTTACAACCTGACAGGTCTCCTGGTTTCAAATACTGTAACTCCTACATTATTATTTTTTTTTTACAGTGTCTATAAATAAAGTATTCACCTCTTTGGAAGTTTATACATTTTATTGGCATACAACTCTGAATGACAGGTCAGGTCAGGTTAGGTTGGGGAGCATGCACTGGTACAGCATGTTGTCAACGAAACAGCTCAAGATCCCAGTAGGCAACCCCCTAGGCAACACGCAGTCCAGTCCAACCCTACGGAAATGACCATCTATCTACTGCAGCCAGGTGTTACGTGGGCGTCCCCTTGGCCTGGTCCAGCCATTCAGATCCTGTGAGCAAGATCACCCTCTGGAAATCACGCCATATGGCCATAGTGCCGTAAGTGACACTCCCTCACAATGCAGGTACTGTGCCTCATTCGGGACACAGTGAGCAACACAAAGACACAAAGTCAAACCAGCAGTACCCAAAGATTCTCTGAAGAGAAGAGGCTAGTCTTCTTCCCAGGTTACTGCATAGCGTCCAAGTCTTGCAACCATATAGCAAAACAGGAAGCACCAGGACTCTTACGACATGGACTTTTGCAAAGACATTGGGAGCTCCACACACCCCTTTCCAGCGACCTCATAACCCACCATGTTCTCCCAATCCATCAACTGACTTTACAGGAAGAGTCACCAGAGGCATGAATGTGACTGCCAAGGTAAGTAAACCACTCGACATGGTTGACATTCTCTCAATGAACAGACACACTGCTGATGGCTATGCCCAAGAGGTCATTAAAGGCCTGGATGACAGCTGAATTAATTTGGTTTAATTGACATTTCAATTGACTGTAGTATAAATACCCCTGTATGTGGGTAAGCCAATGATGAGTCAGTATTCTGGCCTCTTTTTCTCTCTCTGGTCCCCAGCTGGTGGCTGGAGGAGGTGGTTGGCCATGCAACCAGTACGCTGCTGTGGGTGCTGCAGGATTCTGGACTTGCTTCATGATGCTTTTCTGTCCATGGTGATGGTCCTGGCCTTGCTTAGGTCCAGTTGTCACATTTTCAGATCTTTCTCCACTTGTTTGGTCCATATTTCCTTGGGTGCAGCCCTCCATTGGGTGGGTTGCTGTTTCCAGGGGAATCTGTGTGGTAGCCTGTTTACGCCTGTTCTGCACAATGTCACCAAAGCCATTGCTGTTGGATTTGTTCACTAATGGTTGTTTGCTGTTGACATCTTGCCCGAGTGGTTTTGTTGGTGATGAGATCATGAAATAAGTCTCTTAGGATCTGTCACAGGCATCACATTTGGAACACCTCGAGTTTGTTCAGATTCAGTTAGAGCAAGGTTTATGTTTCTGATCCATAATGGAGGATTGGCAAGATAAGCATCTGGAAGAGGCAAAGTTTGGTCTTCATGGAGATATTGGTTCCCTTCCACAGACACCATTTCAGGTGGGCAAACGTTGCAACCACCTGTCCGATTCTGCTATGGACCTCTGCTGTGGATGACACCTTCTTTTCCTGGACCTGTGGCCCTAGGTATTTGAAATCCTGCAACTGCTCAATCTGGATATCCTTGAGGTGGACAATGGCCTGAAATCTATCCATTGTCAGTACCATGGCTTTGTCTGCATTGATTTCTAAGATGTATGACTGGGTGACGTGGGCATATATCATAGAATATGTTCATGGCCTCGGCATCATCTGTGAAAAAGGTACTAACTTTGGCAAACTTGAGGTCAGTCATGAAGTGGTTCTCGTCATACTGTACTCCACATGCCTGTCCTGGAATGTTTTTCTCATGAAGTATTCTGGCCTAAACTACACAATGCAGACTAAAGAACACTCCAAGCAACTACGTAAAAAGTACCAGCAGGGGATGGCAGTAAGAAAATATCCAAGTCACTGATTATAACTTGAAGTTCAGGTAAATCATTAAGAAATGTAGAGAGTATGGAACAACTGTTAATCTGCCAAGAGCAAGCTGTCCACAAGTTTTGAATGATTGTGTAAGAAGACAACCATCGCCCTAGTCAATGGGTGGGCCTCTCCGGCAGTATCTTAAATTGGTTTGAATCCTACCTGGCAGGTAGAAAATTCTTTGTTAGTTGTGGTAATTATACTTCAAAGACACATGATATTCTATATGGTGTTCCACAAGGCTCTATCCTGGGTCCGCTGCTCTTTTCAATTTACATGCTTCCATTAGGTCAGATTATCTCAAGGCATAATGTGACATTAAAACACTGCTGAAAATACATTACTTTAACATGGCTTTCTCATAGCTTCATCTTAGTTAAATCCTGATGCTCTGTATATTCAATTAATTATCATTACTATTTATGGTGGCTCCAAAATCTGTACTAACCCCTACTTTCTCTTCTGCTTTTTTTCGGTTTTCTGTGGTGGCGATCTGCACCCTCGCCACCTGATCAAAGCACCATGATGTCCCTCCACTGACGGATTAAAGGCCAGAAGTCCACATGACCATCATCATCAAGTTCTTCCATGTGAACCCTGAATACAATGAGGACTGATTGTGGTCATTTATGTGAGCTAGAATGCCTAGAGGGGGCTGAGTGGTCTCGTGGCCTTGGACCCCCTGCAGATTTTATTTTTTTTTCTCCAGCCGTCTGGAGTTTTTTTTTTTTCTGTCCTCCCTGGCCATCTGACCTTTCTTTTATTCTATGTTAATTAGTGTTTCCTAATTTTAATTATTTATTTTGCCTTTTTCTCTTTCTTCATCATGTAAAGCACTTTGAGCTATATTGTTAATATGAAAATGTGATATAGAAATAAATGTTGTTGTTGCAGTATAGACATAAACTGCACCCGGATGCTTCACTATTCGTAAATTTATGGGATAGTGGCAAACAGCAAGCCACAGTTTAAAAACAAAAAACAAACGGCACACGACATTTCAGCTAGAGTTTGTAAGAAACCACATGGGAAACACTGAAGTGAGCTGGAAGAAGGTCCTATTTATCTGATGAGATTTCTCTGGCCATCAGACTAAAAGTCATGTTTGGGTGAGCCAAACATTGTGCATTATCATAAACACACCATTCCCACAGTGAAGCACTGTGGTAGCTACATCAGGCTGTGGGGATGCTTCTCTGAAGCTGGCCCTTGAAGGGGAAAATGAATAAAAGAAAAATTACAGAGGAAAATATGATGGAGCCTGCAAGAAACCTGCGTCTTAGGAGATGTGTTTTCTTTAGTAAGACAACAACCCCAAGCGTAAAGTCAGAGCTACACAGGAATGGCTGAAAAACAACAATGTTAATGTCCTGGAGAGATCAAAAAGTCAGAGTCCCGCTTTCAATTTAATTGAGAATTAGTGGCTGGGCTTGAAAAAATCTGTTTATCCATGATCGCCAGGCTATCGGACAGAACGCAAGCAGGTTTGCAAAGAAGAAATGGTAGCATCCAGATGTGCAAATCTGATACAGAGACCAGTGCACACAGACTTAAGGCTGTCATGGCTGTTAAAGGAGCATCTACTAAATACTGACTTGGAGGGGGCAAACACTTTGTGTTTAATTATTTTGCATTTTGTATTTGTGTTTGTAATTAATTTAGACCATTTTACAGAGATTGGTTTTCACTTTATCACTAAAGATTATTTTGACCGGTGTCAAATAAGATAAATTAATTCCACTATGATTTACTGTTGTATAATAATAAAATGTGAAACTGCCAAGGGGAGAAACACTTTTAAATAGGCATATTTATATGTATATTTAAAAAAATTATACATTTGGCTATTTTAAAAACACAAACAATAGAAAACAACTTAATTTTGAATGACTAATAATTTTAATAATAACCATGCTGACATTTGATGATACTATGCAGGAGCAGCTTAAGTTTTGCACAGCAAGCAATATGATGGATTTTGACACTGCACGGGTTTCTACACAGAGAGTAGAAAGATAGAAACTTAAGTTTTGAACAATTTACCATAAGCTGTTATACAAGTTACAGTTATTTAGGTTATTGACAAAGACCATGGTATGTATTAAAATGTAACTACCTGTCAGAAAGGATAAACTTCCTCTTTAAAGTCAGGCATTACGAATATGGATTTTAGAAATATGGATTCTTACATTTTAGATCCCCTAGCTAACAATGGAAAATGTAAACACGCTGTATCAACATAAGCTATGAGTAATGATTAATGCCTGGTGTTTCACAGAATGTTAATTGGATTTTTTGATTCTTACTGAAATGCTTCAGTGTTTTTTGATTTTCAAGTTCCTACTTCGTTTCATTAAAATCTTTGTGTGACAGAAACTGGTAGATTACCCAGGGCTCATTCATGGATCAATAGTTCTTATCATTTTCCATTGTTAGGGTTATTGATGTGTGCATTGCATGTATAAAATTAAAGCAACTGATTCTAATTAACAATTTCACAATTTTTCATTTTCAGTTTCAAAATTCAGATTCGTTTCATTGTACTGAAGAAATAAATAATACATTACCAGTATGAAGCAACAACCAAAGCAAAAATCACACCATATAAAAAGTCTGATAACCATAAACTTCTTACCACTACCTGGATTAACTGAATTATCTTTATCACTAAATACTTTTGTTCTAAACTGCTCCACTAAAGCAGAAAAGAGGTCAGATAAATAAACCTGTAGTAATGTGCTGTGACTGCATTCAACACCACAATAAGGCATAATACACAGGCTCAAGTGTACAGTTACAACAAAATGCAGAAAGTTGTAAACGGATGTAACAGGGCTTTATGCCATTCCAATCTTTACAGACTCTTTAACATTCTTAGATCATCTTTCTTCAGCTACTTGCAATTCTGGTCAGTGCTCAGGACATGTGGCATCTCTCTGTCTGATGTTCTTCCTTTCCACCTTCTTTACATTCCTTTGAGAGAGTGATTCTGGATTATAAGAGTCCTCTTGTGGTAGACCACTTGGACCCACCACAGTTTGCCTACTGGACAAAGACTGGAGTGGAGGATGCGATTATCTATTTGCTCCACAAGGCTGGACAAAGCTGGCAGCACTGGGAGGATTATGTTTAATTTAATTTCTCCAGTGTCTTCAACACTATCCACCCATCCGTGTTAAGGGATAAGCCAAGAGATATGCAGGTGAATAAGCCTGTGGTGTCCTGGATAAATGGACTGTCTTTCAGGTAAAACAGTTTAAGAGGCTCAAGGACAGTGAGGAAAACGGGAGCATCGCAAGGAACAGTGCTGTGTCCTATTCTCTTCATTCCATACACCTCAAACCAAAAATTTAACACTAGGACATGTCACCTGCAGAAATTCTACACTTATGGGGTGCATTGATAAGGGGGATAAGACAGCGAAGAAGAGTCAGGGTGAAAAGTTTGTAAAGAGAATTGTCTGTAAAAGTAACATTAGCAAACGAAGGAACTGCTTATTGACTTTCACTGTACCAAAGGGCCTCTATGTCTGGTCACTGGAGTGGAAGTAGAGGTGGTCCACTTCTACAAGTACTTGGGGATCCACATTTGACAGGTTGGACTGGTCTCAGAACACACAGGAACTACAGTATATAAGAAATGGCAGTGCAGGCCATATTCCCTTGGGAGACAGTGTTCCTTTAATGTGAGAAATGACATCCTTCACATCTTCAACAACTCTGTGATGGCCAGTGCAATTTTCTATGCTGTATTGTGCTGGGCTGGTAACATCAAGTGAGGCCAATCTAATTAAAAAGGCAGGTTCAGTTATGGGATGTACTCTAGACCCCCTAGAGGTCATAGCAAAGGAAATAATTAAAACAAAACTGAGTACCATTATGAACAATGCTGCACATCCTCTCTCTGACACACCAAACACTGAGGACTTACAGCTAACAAATTTATTTAGCAAAAGTGTCACAAAATGCTGCTGGGGCACCTTTACACCGAAAGCAATATGGCTGTAAAATACCTCACTTGGACTGGGACTGCCAAGTCAGGTGTTTTCTTGCCTTTTAGTCATCTGGTGTGTGTTCAGACCAAAGTGTTTGTTTCAGATTTATTTATGTATTTATTTATCTAAAGAGCTTCTGTAAAAAGCCAAATTCCCCCCTGGGGACAAAGTTCTTTTATTCTCTATATATTAAGTTCCTTTTAAGCCGAGAAAAGGCACATCTCCCTCTAACTTCACTCCAGCCCAATGATCTCTCTCCATTCTCCCAGCACGACATATTCAGGAACGCTCAAGTTTGCTAACCCTAATCCCAACTGTCATTGCACACAAGTTAAAATATTGAATAGACTTTACCCCACACTTCGAAAACATTTTTTAATCTGATCCATTTTGCCATCTTTGTTCACCGGGTTTGCATGTCACTGCCACTCCCAACACAAATCTTCCCCTCAAGCTTTCTCACTGGACACAATTCTGTTTGTTTGTTAGCTGTTGCTATGCTAGTGCCCCAGACTCTTCTTTTACTGGACCTCTCAATGCTCACTCATGTCTCACTTTTTGTCAGTAGAAAAGAAATGGTCGGATAACTGGTCTAATGGCTCTGTAGCAGACAACCCTATCTCTAATCCCACTGCTGACGCTCTCCCAAAATCTAGGAGAAACCCTGGCTTAGAACAGTTCAAAAATACCTTTAAGACAGCCAATAGCATGGGGGAAAAAAAACTTTGCGATACGCACAATAGTGTATCCTCACCACTGACTTGCTGAACTAATGGCCCAGAGGCCCTTTAAGCATTTCCTAAACACTTGCCTAAAAAGGCTATGGACTCATACCATTCTGATACGGGGGAATCCACCCTGTTATCCTCACTTTATTCCTAAACATAATTTAATTTGCCTACATTTTACGAATCCCGGAAAAAAGCGCACAGGAAATATCTGCACAGAAAAAAGCGCACGAGAAATAACCGCACACGGAAAAATGCACACACGGAGAAAAACCACACACGGGAAAAACCGCGTGTAGAAGAATACACATACGGTAAAGTGCGCAAGCGGAAAATAGCACATGGCGGCGACATAGAACTATTACAAATATAAAATATACTCCACCTATACTGCCATGTATTTTTTATTATAATAAAACAATGACTGGTTTGTTCTTGTACAGTGTCTCCATTCGTCATTTTCATTAAGAAATGGCACTTTGTTGATCAATTCTCACGGAACCTCCAAGTATCTATTCCATTTGTTGTGCGAAAACATAGATCTTCAAATCCCTTGTAACCGAGAATTTGCTTGCCTTGCTGACTGGTCGAAAACTCCATCTCGCTTATTCAAAAAAAAAATGTCGACTTGCGTTGCTCAAAAGTTAGGGAAGATTAAAGAAAACTCTAACTGTGTGGCCTATTTATAGGACAACCTTTACTTACTTGCCCTAATCAAAACTATAAAACCCTAATTTGCCTACTTGTGGAATAAGAAGGTATAAAATAAATTCTGAAAACTATTGTAAAGAATAATAATTTCCTAGAAATGGTAATTTAGGCACAAAGATGACAGTAATAAAAGGATTAATGACTATTTTATTTTATGGACCATCCATCAGCCCACTACCCCAATTAGCACAAATTAAAACATACAAGCTTAGAAATACATTTAGTGAACAATTATACAATTTCGTTTATTGCAATGTATAATATAACATTTTTTTCTTCTTTGCATATACGCCTTTACCGTATGCGCATTTTTCCATGTGCGGTTATTTCCCGTGCGCTTTTTTCTGTACGGTTATTTCCCGTGCGCTTTTTTCTGTGCGGATATTTCCTGTGCGCTTCTTTCCGGTCATCACATTTTACACATCCCCGGGGATTATTTCTACACTCTTATTATACAACAACAAAACATAAAATCTACAAACAAGTAACATAAAACTTCCCATTTCTTTACTCTTCACTGTTGCGAAATCAACACGCATGGATGCATGCGAGTGGATGACTTGATTTGTGAAATATGTGACACAAACTACCTGGAATTTTTTTCATGGATGTTTTCCATTTTGTTTGCTGCAGTCCTGTGTTGGTCTCAATAGATGCCCATTCTATCAGAAAGCCCTCCATGAAAGAATGAGAACAAAATATGTTCTTAGTCATTACTACTAGTGTTGATAGGTGAAATTCAACAAAGTGTTTTTTTCTAGCAAATTTCCTGGGTTCTCCGGTGACCTTGTTCATTGAATTTTTTCCCTGAAAATTTTCTGTGCAATTGGCTGAGACAAACATTTTTCTTTCCTAGCACCCCATGATGCTCTGCAAGGCCAGCATGACATAACAGAGTTATACCAGCCATGTTGGATGGGGCTATCACTACCCGATTGGTGTGACCAAAATTTGCATTCTGGGTGCATTTAAAATAAAAAATCTTGCAATATTTTAATTTCAGTGGTACATTATTATACTTTGTTGTTCTGCATAGATTCCTTGTACAGGGTGAGCCAAAATTAAGTACCCCATTTCTCAAGGTCATTGCACGAGGTAGAGGCAGCCGAGTGGGTTGCAGTGGGGGTCCTCTGATAGGCGATCCATTTGTAGTTTTCAGATGGCAACATGCCTTGGTCCATTGCGCACCGTGCTTTTGCTGTCAAAATGTTCTTCAAAAACGACAAATCCGTCATCACTACGCAATGCACCTTCTGAATGCACTTCAGCATTCCTCCTAACGGTGACATCCCAAATCGGAAAACAATTCTTCAGTGGGTGGCTAAATTTAGACAGACAGGTACAACATTGAACAGAAAATCTCCAGGCCGTCCTCGGACTGTATGAGTGTCTGAAAACATCTAAGCTAAGCTGTAAGGGCATCAATTTTGCCGTCTCCTAGACTTTCAGTGCGCAAACCTGCTTCTGCCTTAGGCATTTCCAACACGTCTTTGAGGAGGATTTTACATGAGGACCTTAATTTCCATCCATACACAATGATGGTAGTGCAGGAACTCACTGAGAGAGACTTGGGGAGCTGGAGAGAGTTGTGTGCAAATATTTTGCAAACCGTTCATCGAGATACCATCATCATGTGCAGTGACGAGGCACATTTCCATTTGAATGGTTGTGTAAATAAGCACAACTTTCACTATTGGGCAGAAACCAACCCTCGTGAACTTCATCAGAGACCCCTGCACCGTGAGCATGTTACAGTTTGGTGCACCATTGCAGAATTTGCCATTGTAGGCCCTTACTTTTTTGAGGAGGGGGGAGTAACGGTCACCGTCACTTCAGAACGTTACATTGAAATGCTAGAGAACTTTTGGTGGTCCCAACTGGAAGAAATGGATGTGGTGGATGCCTGGTTTCAACAGGATGGAGCAACAGCTCATACGGCACAGAGATCCATGCAAGTTTTGCGGGAGATGTTTCTGGGGAAGCTGATCTCCCGGCACGGTGATGTCAGGTGGCCTTCATGGTTTCCCTGATCTCGCTCCATGTGATTTCTTCTTGTGGGGCGATCTCAAATCGAAGGTATACACACACTGACCTCAAAACCCTGAATCCCTCAATGATGTTATTTGTCAAGAAATCGCCATTATTCCCCTTGAAATGATTGCATGAGTCATGCGAGTGTTCAAAAATCGTCTCCAAGACGCTAATGATGGCCACCAGATTGAAGACACCATTTTTAAAACAGACTGAAAAAAATCAATTTTATATACCCTTTCTTGTGTTGTAATGACATTTATTTTATCTTGTAGTGTTTTTGTAGAATAAATGTTTGAAATGCGGTACTTCTTTTTAGCTCACCCTGTACATTGTGTCTTCACTGCTGGGTTAAGCATATTATGCTCCTAGTTATGTAATCCTTTGAATCACAAGATCTGTGGGTGTTAGTCGGTCGCAGTGATAAGAGCTCAGGGTACTTAGAGAGAGAGATAAAGGACAGAGTATTGTGCATGAGGAGTTTAACTTTATCTCAGGGGGGCACGGTGGTGCTACCTCACTGCTCAGATGACATGTTTGGCTACAATAATCAGTCCATAGTTGGTAGACTCTTCCCCTAGCCCTGAGGGACACTTAAAAAAATCACTGCACCATTATAATCCACTCAAAACTAGACTAGCTTAGAGTCTCCTTCCTTATTGACTTCAATGCATTTCTCCAAACTTCCCGAACATTTCCGCATTTTCACTGGTGGGGTTCACTCATCACTAAAAAACACATAGGGTAAGAACCCTATGAAAAAAAAAAATGCCATTTTTGGGTGGACGGTTAATTTAAAGGAAACTTAACTTGTCCAGAGATAACAAGATTGTTAGATAAATTGATGCTGACATATATAATTTTTAAATTTAAAGTAAATGCATATTTGAGATCAACTGATCACCAAACAATTCATTGTGTATATTTGCCTGCTGGTAAATTTCCTATATACAAGGGGGAGTCAAGCTAAAGTTAGAAAATGGGCTTCATTAGAAAATGGAACGAACTTTAACAAAACTGATCATGTCATTTCTCAATGTCGTCTCCACCCTTCTCAATGCATTTGCGCCATCTGCCTGGAAGTGTCTGGATTGCAGCAGAATAAACGATTTTGTCTTGTCCTCGCAAACCACTTGTGCACCCAAGTTATTGTCGAACATTGCATGCTGAAGGGTACAACAGTCACTAGTTTAAGTTACTGTGACTTGCTGGAGACCAATGTGAAGCCTGCTATTCAATCCAAGTGGTGGGCACTGTTGTATCAAAGAGTCCTTTTGCTGCAAGACAATGACACACACACTGCTAGGAACACCAAGGCTTGTCTGGAGAAACTGAAGTTTGAGGTATGGCCACATCCTCCTTATTCGCCAGATTTGGCACCGTGTGATTTCCACCTTTTTGGACCACTAAAAAACACCTGGGTGGTCGTCAATTCAAGACAGATGACAATGTGAAGAAAGTGGTGCATGAGTGGTGGCAAGGACAAGACCAAACCTTTTATTCTACTGGAATCCAGGCACATCCAGGCAGGTGGCACAAGTGCATTGAGAAGGGTGTAGATGACATTGAGAAATGACATTATCAGCTTGGTTATGGTCCTTTCCATTTTCTAATAAATCCCATTTTCTAACTTTAGCTTGATTTCCCTTCATACAGTATAAGAAAGATAATTGGTGTGGCTGTAACTTTCTAAGTACTCTGATGCAGGAACTTCTTTTACTCTTTGTGCTGGAGACTAACACTTGCATATACAATTAGGGTACACTAGGTGCTGTTCATTTTGTAATTTAACACAAATTAGCCATTTGTTAAATGTATTTTTTTTATAGGTTTTTATTCTTTACTTCAGTGTGAGTATGAGCTCTATACTAGTGCCAGTGCTCATTCTTACAGAATGTTATCTTCAAACCTACAATCTCTAGAAGTACATGCATTAATGAAACAAGTAAAGCCACTGATTTATAAAACCAGTTAAAGCTCTCAACTTATTACATAAAATGTAGTAAAAACACTATTTACTGTTTTAGCGCTCAATCTGATTCCTTAAGCAACTGGTAAATCTGGACGTTACAAGCAGCTCTCAATTGCAGTCACATTTATTTGCTTAGCAGATGCTTTTATCCAAAGCAATTCATGATCATTAAATATAAAAGCTTCCCAGTACAAAGGTATATTGTCATTTTGTAGCTATCCTTGCATTTAGAGCCTTACAACAATATATTGCATGCATACCACTTATGTACCAAGTTCCTCAAGGTCTGTTAAGTTCCTTGTTGTTGTTTTTTTTTTCCTATTTAATCCCTTTATTTTAACAAGATTGTATTTTTATTACACTTTTGCATGGTGGCTTCTGCTCATTTTTAGAGAGGGCCTTTTTGCCTGTTTGTAACCGACCCCTCACCTGTTCCTTTACTAGTACTTTACTGCATACAGCTTGCAGACATTTCCTCAACTCAGCCATGTCTCCCCATTCCTTGATAGATTAACATCTCTAAATCTACTCTTTAAAACTACTGACAGCTGCTTAAGTGCTCATGAATGATTCCTTGTCTAAGAGAGAATTTAGTATTGAATACCAAAGAGAAACAGAAAAGCCATTGTAGGAAGTGCTGAGTGGGCAACATGTAATTCATTTGTTCTTTTTTTGGATTAAGTGGGTACTTTTATATGAATTTAAAATGTCAGATCAATGAGTGGAATTACTTTTCCTCGAAAATACTGTCTTACCCGAAAAATCTCAGAACACAGTTAAAAGAAATGATGGAAAATTAAATGGTTGTATGATTTTACTGTAAATGCAGTTCACAAAAATGGCCACTAACACCTGCTGAAATATTAACTTTTGCCAGGTGGCATGAAAGGTGCTCTGCTGAGCAGTTCCTGTATTGGCATGGTATTTGGTATAAAATCATCCTTAACATGCAATCACTATCCTCTGCTACTGAACAATATACACATTAGGACACCATAATAGTGTTTTAATATTTCAGTAGTGGAGACATTTACTCGGTTGCATGAGCCCATCAGCAAGGAATTGTTACTGGTATCTGCATTAGTCAGTTAATTAATCTTGAAAATGATCTGATCAATTAATCAATACCTTATTTACAATTTAAGCACTTCACAAGATGCTCCATAAACCACACAATGACACAAGTGAGCACTCAAATGAATGAATATAGGCGAAGAGCGACACAAATAAAATATAAACAAAGCAGTGAAGACATCATCAGAATAATGAACAAAATGCTCTCTGTAAATATTATGGACAGAGTTATTGGAATCCTAATAAATTTCTGAAAGAAAGTGCATTCAATGAGATATACCGTTTATACTCGCGTATACGTCGAAACATTTATGCCTTAAAATTCATTAAAAAAAACAGGGTCGACTTATCCACGGGGCAACACAATTGTCCATAGAATTTGGGTAATGACATTGTAAACTCAACGCTTCACGGTGTTAAGTCACCAGTCATCTGCCGTTTCCCATGGTCTTTGAAATAATTATAAGCCAGCAATACTATTGCTAATTAGCTAGTTTTTTTTCTAATTTCATTAAATAATTCTTTAAACTGTGAAATACTTGAATTTGAGCATTAGCTTTTGCAGGTTTTGGATAACAAACATACCATTAGCCGCCATGTGCAACCAGATTTGGAATCAAAAGAACCAAGGCAACGCACGCTATCAATGTGATGCAAGCGCAGCCCGCGATTCAAAAAATTTCTCTGCCTACCTGTTTGTCTCGTCTGACAGTAGCTGAAAAGCAGCACCAGGAGAGAGCAGCCTGAAGTAGTCCAGCAGTGGGTGATCTGTCGTGTCCAACAGCAAGCCATGCTGTCTTGTGAGGTCCGGTAGCCAGTTCGGCTCCCATGGATCAATGTCTGGGTATTCCTCCCACGTGAACCTTGCTGTAGGTACATCAACTGCGCGAATGCGTTCAGCTGGCAGCCGATCAGCTGGTGTGGCATCGGCTGGTGTCTGATCAGCTGATGCCGGCTTCTCACTCTCTTGCTCGATTCCTGATCACTGTCAATAAAATCCGATTCTGAAAAATCAGAGTCCAACTCAGCGATAATGTGCAAAACATCGTCTGCCGAGTGTTTTCTTTTCTGCACTCGCTTCGCTCCCTTGTGACATGTCGATACCATTTTGCCTTTGTTTACATTTGTTTACATTTCACGCACACGTAAGGATTAGTTGCCAAGTCAACGAGTCTAGCATTTCTCCAAGCACAGAGGGAATGCCTGTAACGTGACAGTGAGTTTTGTCGCCATTAACAGCTGATTGTCGCCCTCTATCTCTGATAGCTGTCAAGTTTTACCCTCGACTTATACGCAGGTCATAACAAATTTCATAATTTTCGGCTTAAAAATACACTCGACTGATTTGCGAGATCGACTAATACGCGAGTATCTACGGTACATGAAAAACACATACAGAAAATGGAAAGCAAAATAACACATAAATGAATGGTGGGTGCAGTGCCAATACAAAGCACATACCCTTGGAAGTTTTCACATTTATTGTTCTACAACAAGGGTCCTCAACTTCAGTCCTGGAGATATACTGTGGCTGCAGGTTTTCATTTTAACCCTTTTCTTAATTAGTGACGTGATTTTGCTGCTAATTAACTCTTTGCCTTAATTTTAATTGATGCACAACTTAAGACTCAGGCCCCTTATTTATTTTTTCCTTAATTAGCAACCAGACAATATTAAGACACAAAATGTACCAACACGTAAACAACAACCTGGATCCATCACGCAATAACTGAAAATAAAGGTGAAGACCTCAGTAATGTTGATCTGCTCAGGTCCACAAAACATTTTGACAGCGCTCTTAAAAAAGAAAATCAACAGTTTTGGAAATGTCTGCCAGGGCAGAATGGGCTCCATGGAATTAAATAATGAGTTTAATTAGCAATGAGAATTGGCTTCAAGTTAAGAAACTGAATGAAGATTGGAGTTTGAGGCCCCAACTTAGTTGGTCATCTGTTCATATCAAATTTATGTTTAAGTTCCATTTAAGTAAAAAAGAATCAATTCAGCAGTCAGAGTCCCAAGAAAAGTCAATTAAAATAAAGGGAAATAGTTAATTAGCAGCAAAAACTGGTCACTAATTAAGAAAAGAGTTAGAATGAAAATTTGCAGCCACAGTAGCTCTCTAGGACTGGAGTTGGAGATCCCTATTCTACAACTTTGAATCACAGTATCTTTAATTTGGCTTTAATAATAATTCTTTGCATTTATATAGCGCTTTTCTCACTACTCAAAGCGCTCAGCAATTGCAGGTTAAGGGCCTTGCTCAAGGGCCCAACAGAGCAGAGTCCCTTTTGACATTTACGGGATTCAAACCGGCAACCTTTCAATTGCCAGTGCAGATCCCTAGCCTCAGAGCCACAACTATGCCTCGCTTTATGAAACTGATCGTCCAAAAAAAAAACTTTTTAATGTCAAAATGAAAAGAGATCTCTGCAAAATGGTCTCTCGGGCCAGGCGTGATTCTCAAATGAGAATGGACGTCTGGGACCAACCCGTTGAAACGTAAGTAGTGAATGGCAGCGAAATCCTGCACTACTAAGACCACACCTACAGGGGTTCTTTCTAAAATACCCGCCCTCAATTCTTCTAGTCCGTGCATTTTAAATCCCCGCCAAACTTATAAATGAAGCAGATTGCAACTTGCTTTTAATAGTGCTTGTAGTCTCTAAAATGATGATTGTCCAATCCCAAACACCAAGTAAAATACAGTAAAATCAAAAGAAGCACGTTGATGCTACATTATGCTAATGCTAGTTTTTGGATATGTAAGACTTCACAACTACATTTGCTGATCAGCGCAATTCACATGACTGAAAATTGCAGGGCTTGTCAAATTTAGCCATTGTGTACCGACCTTAATACTAAGGCTTAACAGGTATGGCAAGTTCAGATGTAATTTCTGCACTTTTTTCTTTTTTTCCATTCTACTGTGGTACATAAAACACAAGATATCAAACAGATAAGCTTTCCTTGTTCGTCATAGCTGCATTATATGCTTCTTACTTCAGGATAAGCATTCATTGGGTGATAGCTCTCATGCACACAGAGCTTGCCACTATGACGAAAGACAATATCAAACAGCACAAGTCTCAGACTAGTTGGAGTGAGTCACTGGGGATGAAGTAAAACTGTGGACTTATCAATCTGAAATTTTTAACAAAATTTCTCAAGTTGCCTGAAGAAGGGGCCTGAGTTGCCTCGAAAGCTTGCATATTGTAATCTTTCTAGTTAGCCAATAAAAGGTGTCATTTTGCTTGGCTTTTCTCTACATTCATAATGGCTAACACGGTACAACACCCTAGTACTTCAAGTTGTTTAATAATGCCCAGGTTTCATTTTCCTAGTCAAAGTTCTCCACAAGATTGTGAAACAGATAGATAGATAGATAGATAGATAGATAGATAGATAGATAGATAGATACTTTATTAATCCCAATGGGAAATTCACAAATGTGCTAGAAAAGAATACAATAATAATAATTTATTACATTTATAGCACTTTCTCACGCTACTTAAAGTGTTTTACACAGACTGAGGGGAACCACCACCAACTATTGTGTACCACCCACCTGGATGATGCAACGTCAGCCATTATCGCAAAAGTATGCTCACCACATCTCAGCTATTAGGTGGTGAAGGGATGAGAGGGATAGCCAATTGGAGACAAGGAATGATTAGTGAGCCAGAATGGACGAGGCCGTGGTGGACATTTTTTAGCCAGGACATCGGGATATACCTTACTCTTTACTAAGGATGCCCGGGGATCTTTTATGACCACAGAGAGTCAGGACCTCAGTTTTTACGTCTCATCCAAAGGACAATGCCATATTTACAGCACGGCATCTCCATCACTGCACTTGGGCACTGTGATACACAGATTAAGCACCCCCTGATGACCTCACTATCACCTTTTCCAGTAGAAACCCAAACTTTTCCTAGATGGTTTCCTATCCAAGTATTGGCCAGTACCAAACATGCTTAGCTTCAGGTGCGTGACCTGTTTTGAAGCTGACTTTAAGCAGTATAAATATGCAATACTAACAATATATGTATATGTTAAACCCTCTATCAACAAACTACTCACACATACATGCATATAGATGTATCATAAGTACCCAGGCATAATCAACACTGGCATTCCTCTCTTATTAACCTCTGAGAAGACAATTTGGCAAACAAATGACAAAAAAAATTTGTCTCACACACTGCCTGGAAGGCTTTTCACACAGGCCAGTCTAAATAATTTTCAGCGGCATTTAGTCGCTTATCACAGCGTTTGCTGAATAAATCCAAATTTACTCCTAATGATTTGCTTGCAACAATGCCTTTGGCAGGCTATCATCTCCCATTCTGAACAGCCTGATAGTTAATGCACAGCAGACTGATTAATTTTAGATAGATGTAGAAGAAAGTCCATTATCTCCTTTCATGAACAGACTCAACTGACAAATGCAGCAATCACGCTCTGCCTGTGCCACATGAGGATCTGTGAAGCTCTGAGAAAAAAATGCTACCCATTTTAAAATGAAAGGATTCATGAAAAGGGATTCTTCAAATTAATCCTTGTGTGACAATACTATAGTAAAGTGCCTACTTTGTTGAGTTTGGTTTTTAAAAGATGTTTCCTTAGAGACTACCACCACAGTTTTATCACCTGCCAACTTTGTATTCCTCAGTAGCCCCCATATGATTCTCATTCCATTAATCCATTCTAATCATTACTGGTCTAGTTTTATACAAAGTGAATTCAGAAAGTATTCAGAGTCCTGAACTTTCATCACACTTTATTGTGTTGAAGATTTAATTTTAAATTGATACATTTGCCATTTCTACCATCAACCTATACTTAATAACTCATAATGACAAAGTGAAGACATGTTTTCAAAAAGACTTTCAAATTTACTAAAAAATCAAAAATTGAAGTCTCTTATTCTTAGAAGTATTCAGATCCTTAATTCATTACTTTGTAGGAGCTCCTATGGCAGCAATTTCAGTTTTGACTCTTCTTAGTTATCTCTGTACAAGCTTTGCTGGAGTTGGGCAGTTAATCCCATTCTGTCTGGCAGATCCTCTCAAGTTCTGTTAGAATGGATGGGATGTGTCTGTAAACGGTCATCTTCAGGTCTCTCCATGCATGGTCTATGAGATTTAAGTCAAGGATTTGGGTGGGCTACTCCAGGACAGCCAGAGACGTGTCCCAAAGCTACCCTAGCTTCGTGTTGGACATCTGCTTTGGGACACTGTCATGATGAAGAGTGAACAGTTACCCCAGTCTGAGGTGATGTGCATTCTGCAGCAGGTTTTCTTCAAGGACCTCTATACATTTGGATTCATTTATTGTTCAAGCAGGCTGTCATGTACTTTTTACTCAAGAGTGGCTTCTGTCTAACAACTCTAACATAAACACCTGATTGACTGAGTTCTGCTGAGATGGTTGTCCTTTCAACAGGTTCTTCTATCTCAGCAGAGGACTTTTGAAGCTCTGTCAGAGTGACCATTAGGTGCTTAGTCAACTCCCTTAAAAAGGCACTTCTGTCTGGTTGGACAGAGTTTGGATAGCCCCAAAGTTATTCCATTTCACAATTATTGAGCCCACTGTTCTCCTGGGAACACTCAAAGGTTTACAAATGTTTTTATCCACTTGCTACGATCTGTGCTTCACCATAATTTGATCAAGGAGAGTCTATAGAGAATTCCTTGGATTTTATGGGTTGGATTTTGTCCTGACATGCAGTGTGAATTGTTGGACCTTTATACCTTTATATATACACCCTGAGTGTGGAAGGACCTGGGGAGAGTGTATTTGCAAGACCGTTTCTCCCCTGGACCGACAGAGGGCAGCCCCCTTGGCCTGCAGCGGGGCCATGGGTTGTGAGCATGGAAGCTCAACACTAATGGGGTCAGCTATTTGGCAGCACTTCTGCCACACCCGGAAGTGCTGACGGGAGAAGTTCGTTGGGCACCTGGAGTCCTTCCAGGTCCCCTATAAAAAGTGCCAGTCACCACCATTCAACGGCCTGAGTAAAGAGGAAGTGGACAAAGCTCTTTAGGAGGAGTGGAGGCGGAAGGACTGGCGGCAAAAGAGATGGTGTTGTGTTCTGTGTCTTGTGTACTGGACAGTCTTTTGTGTAAATAAACCCTATGCTGTGCGGACTAAAACCTGTGCCATGCTTGTCTGTGTCAAGATTAGGGTGGCTATACATGCCCGGGATTTCACAATATATCAACCTGCCCTGCAGCTCCACCTCAGTGGCTGACAATGTATCCCTGGACACCACCATCAATACCTCACCTGCTAACTTTTCCTTCTCCCACCACTCATTACAGGGGAAAGAGTGCGGTGAATCATATCATCCTACACCCTCCTTACCAGCTGAACCCTACTCCACCCCTTGTTCTACCCACAACACTGACACAACCAGACCATCCACCACCTTTACAGAAGACCAAGTCATGAGAGAATTACGCAGACTTCGTTCTGACAAGGCGGCAGGTCCTGATGGCATCAGCCCAAGGGTGCTTAAAGTCTGCGCCTCACAACTCTATGCCTGAGTGTTAAAAAAGTGCCAGTGATATGGAAAACATCTTGTCTGGTTCCTGTTCCAAAGAAGGCACATCTTAGTGCCCCTTCTGACTACAGGCCAGTGGCGCTCACCGCACACATCATGAAAGTCTTTGAGAGACTAGTCCTGGAAATACTTTGCCCCCAGGTTAAGTCAGCACTGGACCCTCTCTAGTTTGCCTACCAGGCAAGGATTGGAGTCGAAGATGCAATCACCTACCTGCTGCACCGTGCCTACAGTCACCTAGACAAGCCAGGAGGAACTCTCAGGATTATGTTCTTCGATTTCTCATGTGCCTTTAACACCAGCCAGCCACACAGACTGGGGATTAAGCTATCAGAAATACAGGTGGATGCTCCCTTAGTTTCGTGGATTATGGACTATCTGACGGGAAGGCCACAGTTTGTGTGGCTACAGGGCTCTGTGTCTGATACCGTGCTGTGTGGCACTGGTGCTCCACAAGGGACAGTTCTGTCACCATTCCTCTTCACCCTGTACACTGCAGATTTTAGTTACAACACAGAGGGCTGTCATCTGCAGAAATTCTCTGATGATTCTGCAATAGTTGGTAGTATCAGACATGGAGAAGAGACGGAATACAGGAAGGTAGTGGACAATTTTGTTGACTGGTGTGAGCTGAATCAACTGCAGAACTAAACTAAAAACAAAACTAAAGAACTGGTAGTTGATTTAAGAAGATCGTGCTCTCCAGCCACTCCCCTGTCTATTAAAGGTATGGAGGTGGAGATAGTTGAGTTGAGTTGATAGTTAAGTATCTAGGGGTGCATATCAGCAATAAGCTCAGCTAAGTCCAGGAACTTGCTGGCCATATACACGAAGGGTCAAAGTAGGCTGTATTTCCTACGCAAGCTCAGGTCTTTTAGTGTCAGCAGCACTATGCTGTGGATGTTCTAGGACAGTGTGGTGGCCAGTGCCTTTCTGTTCGCTGTGGCATGCTGGGGGAGCAGCATGAAAGTGGCAGACATCCGGAGACTAAATAAACTAAAACAGAAGGCTTCCTCTGTGGTAGGAGAGAAACTGGACAGTCTAGGCTTTGGTCTATTATTGAAAATGCTGATCACCCACTTCATAGTGTTGTGGTTGGACAGAGGAGCGTTTTCAGCAGTAGACTGACTACCATCAAGTGCTCCACTGAACATCACAGGAGATCCTTCCTCCCCACAGCCATCAGACTCAATAACTCTTTTTCCGGTCACTCACCCATACTTTAAGCTATTACCCTTTTTTCTTTATTGGATATCCAGGTACATTTTTCAGGTACTTGATATGTGCAACATACTATCTGTTCTTGTGCAATAAATGGTCTTCTCTTCACATAAGAACAACCTTACTTGTTCTCAGAATGTGCAATATTAATTTAAGGTGCAACACTCTGCACTCTAGTTTGATACTTAACATTTATTATACTTATTATATTTACATGGTTAGTTTTATACTTGCTCTTAGTGTAACATGTACCTTGTCTGTTGTTAAGTTGTAACATAAGTAATTTCCTTCAGGATTAATAAAGTTTTCTGATTCTGATATACATACATATATACACACACACACACACATATATATATACAGTGATCCCTCGCTATATCGCGCTTCGCCTTTCGCGGCTTCACTCCATCGCGGATTTTATATGTAAGCATATTTAAATATATATCGGGGATTTTTTGCTGCTTCGCGGGTTTCTGCGGACAATGGGACTTTTAATTTCTGGTACATGCTTCCTCAGTTGGTTTGCCCAGTTGATTTCATACAAGGGACGCTATTGGCAGATGGCTGAGAAGCTACCCAGCTTACTTTTCTCTCTCTCTCTCTCTCTTGCGCTGACTTTTTCTGATCCTGACGTAGGGGGATTGAGCAGGGGGGCTGTTCGCACACCTAGACGATACGGACGCTCGTCTAAAAATGCTGAAAGATTATCTTCACGTTGGCTACCTTCTGTGCAGCTGCTTCGTGAAGCGACATGCAGCACGGTGCTTCGCATACTTAAAAGCACGAAGGGCACGTATTGATTTTTTTATCTGTCTCTCTCTCTCTGCTCCTGACGGAGGGGGTGTGAGCTGCCGCCTTCAACAGCTTTGTGCCGCGGTGCTTCGCATACTTAAAAGCAAACAGCCCTATTGATTTGTTTGCTCCTTTGAAGAGGAAGATATGTTTGCATTCTTTTAATTGTGAGACTGAACTGTCATCTCTGTCTTGTCATGGAGCATAGTTTAAACTTTTGAAAAAGAGACAAATGTTTGTTTGCAGTGTTTGAATAACGTTCCTGTCTCTCTACAACCTCCTGTGTTTCTGCGCAAATCTGTGACCCAAGCATGACAATATAAAAATAACCATATAAACATATGGTTTCTACTTCGCGGATTTTCTTATTTCGCGGGTGGCTCTGGAACACAACCCCCGCGATGGAGGAGGATTACTGTATACATATATATATATATATAGTAATGGGCGGCCGGGTGAGTATCCTGGCTGGGATGACAAAGGGCAGCCCTTCGGGTTTGCTACAGTGCCATAGAGCAGGGACGTTCAACCCTGCTGTGGCTCACAAACATCACCTGTGCAGGACTGCCGTCTCACCTGGAAGTGCAGCCGGAAGCTAATCAGGGAACAGCTGGAACACTTCCGGGTCCTTTATAAAAGGACGCTGTTACAATGGCTTTCCAGATGGGACTCTGGGCCGTGTATTGGCAAGAGCCACGTTAAATAATTTTGTAACGGATAGCCTGGACCACAGACAGACACCACGCTGTTGTCACACAACACACCTTTATTCTACGTACTGGCACAGCACACAATAACCCACAGTTCAGACAATACCCTCACAGTACTCAGTCCTTTCTTCCCTTGTTCCAACAAGCTCCACTCCTGTGCTTTCCTCTTAGCTCAGTCCAGTGCCACCCGACTCCAGCTTCCGAGTTGTAGCAAATGTCTTCTTTTATAGAGGACCCAGGAGTGCTCCATGCTGTTCCCTGATTAGTTTCCGGCTGCACTTCCGGGTGAGACGGCAGTCCTGCACAGGAGAGCTCAGCCGTTCTCCATATGCCCCCTGGTGGTGTTCGTGAGCCACAGTAGGGTTGAACGTCCCTGCTCTGTGGCAGTGTAGCAAACCCGGAGGGCTGTCCTCCATCATCCCGGCCGCCCGTTACAATATATACTCACACATGCACACACGTGCTTTTTAAAACAAAGTCCAATCAATTCATTTTGCCACAGGTGGATCCCAGTTAAGTTCTTGACAAATCTAAAGGTGAATTAAAGCAAACAAGATGACCTGACTATAATTTAGAGTGCCACAGCAAAGGGTCTGAATACTTACATAAAAGATTGATTTCTGCTTTTGATTATTAATAAGTTTTTAAACTTTCTGAATTTTTTTTCGCTTTGTTGTTATGGGTTATTGAGTGCAGACAGATGGGCTAAAATGGCAAATATATCAATTTAAAATGAAATCTACAACACAATAAACATGTGCAGAAAGTGAAGGACTTTAAATACTTTCTAAATCCATCATGGCACCCTCTGTGAAGATACAATTTTTTGTATCAAAAATTAATTCTGTCTACACCAAACATACCTTACAAAATTGGATTTCCTGTTAGTTAACTGGCTGGAGACAGAGTATACAGATAAGAGAACATGCTCCACATGATGTGAGGACATCAGCTGATTTCCTCAGGGTCTGTCCTCGATGTGGGTATTTTTTTTAAAATTTATATTAATGACATCTATTTTAATATCTCTTGTAAACCATTGAAATTCACAGATGATGGTAAGATTGGAGGAATAGTAATTATGGAACGAGCAGAAAAAATTTACTTCAAAAAGACCAGGACTATCTTCAAGACTTGGGCACCATTTGTAAAATGCAGTTTAATGAAATAAAACAGAAAATGCTATGTGTGGGTAAAAGAAATGATCACCTAAATACAAGACATAGGATGCTGTTCTAGAGGAAGCAATACTCTGAAAAGAATTTTGGGTTTATGTTGATGTAACATTCTCACTGTTTTGGCAAAGTGTAGAAGAAATTGTCAGTGCAATCCTTCTTTAAAAATCATTTTGAAAACTGAATTTAAGATTAAAAGCTTATGTAAATAATATGCAACATTGTAAATATCTCCTTGAATAGAAAAGAGTGGAATACAGCTGTTAAACATGGGGCTCAATAAAAGGTATTAATTGTCTAATTAACAGACAAAAAACTGCAGAGGGGATAAGACGTACATCAGGGAAATGAGCTACAGATTTCCCAGATGTATACTAATTCTATTATCATAATTTATAGTTATCACAAAGAGTTTAAACATTACATTAAGTTGATAGGTTTTATTTTCTTACATTTATTATATTATGCTTTGCTTTAAGAGCTTCACAGAGTCAAATTCCATGCACAGCCATAAAAGTACAGTGACTATAACAAGTATTCACCCTGTTGGAAGTCTTCACATTTTACTGTTACACAACATTGCATCATAGTGGATATAATTTCACTTTTTAACTTTGATCAACATAGAAGTCAAAGTAAAAACAGGTCTCTGAAAAGTGTTCCAAATTATTTACAAATATAAAACATAATTGATTGCCTAAGCATTCACCCACTTCAGGTCAGTATTTAGTAGATGTACATTTGGGAGCCATGACACACGAGTCTGTGTGCACAGGTTCCTTCCATCAGCTTTACACATCTCCACACTGCCATTTTGTTCATTCTTTTTGGCAAACTGCTCAAACTCTGCCAGGTTATATAGGGCCTCATGTATAAATGGTGGGTACGCCCATTTCCATACTCACTTCAAGATGTACAAAAACTAACTTTTGAATAAAGCCACACACATTTTCACAGCAGTCTGACACCGTCCATACGCAAGTTTCTGCTTGGTTTTACAAAAAGGGTGCAACCGGCATCAAAGCACTGCTACTATTTCTGTGGTCTTTTCATGACGCTGGCTGTATCAAATACACCAAAATTAATTTTTTGAAATGGCCAAACTATTCCAACTACCATAGCTGCTTTAGTGTTGTTAGAAGCACTTGGGCAACAGTTGTTGTCTGTACAGTCACTCCAATCTTATTCACTGTAGCTTGTTACTCCTTCAGAATTCTCACAGATCTCTTGGTGGGCCCCTCTCAATAGCCGCCTTCATGCATGAACGTTTTTTTTAATGACTGATTAAACTGGATATTCACAGCTATGGAGATGTTCTTGTTACCATTCCCTGATTTGTGCATTTCACTGAGTTGCTTGGAGTATTTTTTTTTTGTCTCCACTGTGTAGGTTAGGAAATGATACTGACTCACCACAAGCTGGACCTTTCACATACAGGTGTAGTCAGTCAGTCAGTCATTTTCCAACCCGCTATATCCTAACACAGGGTCATGGGGGTCTGCTGGAGCCAATCCCAGCCAGCACAGGGCGCAAGGCAGGAACAAATCCCAGGCAGAGCACCAGCCCACCGCAGCATACAGGTGTGTTTATACTAAAAACAACTGAAACTCTAGACAGATGATCTATATTGAACCAATTCTGTGACTTCTGTTAACTGTACATACTGCATCTCTGTTGTTAGTCATTAGCACTAAAACATAAGTAACATGATAGTTACCTATTCTGTTTCTCTTCTCGGTACTCAAATGTGGCACTTGGTGCCACGGCCCACCTGCCAAGTTGTTTTGCCTGCCTAAGGTAAAGTCATCCCTGATGGAGGATCGCAGGAATCATGAGAAAGAGGGGTCCTTTCATCGGATTGGCAGGCCCAACACTGTTTCAGCCATGGAATGGCCAAATGGGGGAGGCAGCTTGATGGATGAGGTCTCCAGGAGTCTAAAATTATCTAAATCTTATTATGTGATATCATCTACTGTTAAATTCTACTCCGTACTTCTAAAAAATTTTAAATTTTTTATTGAGGATTTGTTCTGTTCTGTGTATTGTATTGTATTGTATTGACCCCCTTCTTTTGACACCCACTGCACGCCCAACCTACCCGGAAAGGGGTCTCTCTTTGAACTGCCTTTCCCAAGGTTTCTTCCATTTTTTTTCCCTACTAGGTTTTTTTTGGGAGTTTTTCTTGTCTCCTTAGAGAGTCAAGGCTGGGGGGCTGTCAAGAGGCAGGGCCTGTTAAAGCCCATTGCGGCACTTCCTGTGTGATTTTGGGCTATACAAAAATAAACTGTATTGTATTGTATTGTATACTTCTAAAAGCATTCGGCTGCACCAGTGAAGATTTAGGTGCTAAAGGGAGTGTGATGCTAGTATGATTATTTTGTGTGTTGTATTTGTAATTGATTGAGCCCATTTTGCAGAGTTTTCACATTGACATTAAAGTGTCTTTTTGCATTGATCAGTGTCCAAAAAGCAAATCTACTGTTATTCAATGTTGTATAACAATAAAATGCAAAAACATTCAGGGTCTGCACTTTTCATAGGCACTGAAAGTACTTGTTAATTTCTGGATTCTTAAACAGTGCAGTCTTAATCCTGAACAGTTTCATCTTGTTAAAATTACATCAGAGCCAATAATCATAATATAAATATCCAGCATAAAAAAAAAGTTGCTTACCCTAGTTTAAAATCAAAAGTGCGTGTCTCATTGTGCACAACTCCACCATTTACAAGAACATCGATTTGTCTCTGAATTTCAAAGTCTGTGGAAAACATTTTAGATATAATTTGAAAAAGTCAGTAACCATGGCAGGCTTCATACACTTCACTTCAAGTGGATCAGATGCCTTTTGCATTACAGTTCATAAACAGACATCAGTTTAAGCATGTACTGTACTTACTGAGACCATGAAGCGTAAATCAGCTTCCAGTGACTTTATTTTTTGTAACAAACATCATTCATATACAATGTATAAATGTGTGTGTTTGTGTGTGTTTCCATTGGGAATGGGCAACCTAGTAAGAAATTAGGGATACCCAAATACCAAACAGTTTCACTCAAACCAGTTCATAAACAGGGCTGGCTGTAGCATTTTTGCTGTAGCAGGCAAAGCTGTAAATGAAGCTCCTTTCATTCCCTACACCCAAATGCTTTATCCTTTGTTATAATATTATCTACAGGGTGGCCCATATTTATGTATATGATTGAAAAGGTGTTATTGTCAGGAAACTACCAATGTTATTATCAAGTAACATAATGGAACATGAACATTTTCCATCCCCTGTTCTCTATGCTGTGGCCCACCAATGCGCCATCCAGATCAATACACTCCTGAAGACGAAGAGTGGCTTGGCACATATGTACTGGTATCCTGTGAAATTCTTCTGTGATAGCTGCATGTAGCTCAGCAACATTGGGATGCAATGTTGATACAACCTTGTTTTTTAGGTAACCCCACTGGAAAAAGTCTGGAGGGGTCAAATTGGGAGACCAAGCTGGCCATTCCACAGGCCTACATCGGCTGATGCAGCACGGTGGCACAGTGGGTAGCGCTGCTGCCTCGCAGTTAGGAGACCTGGGTTCGCTTCCTGGGTCCTCCCTTCGTGGAGTTTGCATGTTCTCCCCGTGTCTGCGTGGGTTTCCTCAGGGCGCTCCGGTTTCCTCCCACAGTCCAAAGACATGCAGGTTAGGTGGATTGGCGATTCTAAATTGGCCCTAGTGTGTGCTTGGTGTGTGGGTGTGTTTGTGTGTGTCCTGTGGTGGGTTGGCACCCTGCCCGGGACTGGTTCCTGCCTTGTGCCCTGTGTTGGCTGGGATTGGCTCCAGCAGACCCCCGTGACCCTGCGTTCGGATTCAGCGGGTTGGAAAATGGATGGATGGATGGACATCGGCTGATCCAGCGTTGTGGGAATGTTTCGTTCAACCACTGTTGCACTGGTATGGTGTACCATTTGCCGCCTTTCTGTATTTGAACACAGCAGGAGTTGGCCGGCCCAGCAAATTGTTACTCCCATTCTCAGGCTACACAGTGATGCCATTTTTGATATTTTCATGCAGTAGTTTAAATGCTATAGCCTGTGAAACGTCATATACAGAAATATGGGCCACCCTTTATATAACAATTTGTTTGTAGTCTGGTAGTTTAAATGGTTTGTGAACTCATTGACATTCACATCCTTGTATGCATTTCATGTTATTATTTGTTTTAATGAATTTCACAATATTTGGTAAAGGATGGCAAAGACAACTAGCAGTTTGTTACAGATATTAGGTTAATGAAAACACATTTTAGGACTGAGTACACAGTTATATGAAAAAGTTTGGGAACCCCTCTCAGCCTGCAAAATAATTTACTCTACTTTCAACAAAAAAAGATAACAGTGGTATGTCTTTCATTTCCTAGGAACTGTAGTACTGGGGTGTTTTCTGAAGAAAGATTTTTAGTGAAGCAGTATTTAGTTGTATGAAATTAAATCAAATGTGAAAAACTGGCTGTGCACAAATGTGGGTCCCCTTGTCATTGTGTTGATTTGAATGCCTGTCACTGCTCAATGCTGATTACTTACAACACCAAATTGGTTGGATTAGCTCGTTAAGCCTTGAAGTTCACAGACAGATGTGTGCAATCATGAGATATAAAGGTATTTAAGGTGGTCAATTACAAGTTGTGCTTCCTTCCCTTTGACTCTCCTCTGAAGAGTGACAGCATGGGATCCTCAAAGCAACTCTCAAAGATCTGAAAACAAAGATTGTTGAGTCTCCTGGTTTAGAGGAAGGCTACAAAAAGCCATCTCAGAGGTCTAAACTGTCAGTTTCAACTGTAAGGAATGGAATCAGGAAATGGAAGGCCACAGGCACAGTTGCTGTTAAACCCAGCAGGTCAGGCAGGCCAAGAAAAATACAGGAGCGGCATATGAGCAGGATTGTGAGAATGGTGACAGACAACTACAGATCACCTCCAAAGACCTGCAAGAAAATCTTGCTGCAGATGGTGTATCTGTATATCGTTCTACAATTCAGCGCAATTTGCACAAAGAACATCTGTATGGCAGGGTGATGAGAAAGAAGCCCTTTCTGCACTCACGCCACAAACAGAGTCGCTTGTATGCAAATGCTCATTTAGACAAGCCAGATACATTTTGGAACAAAGTGCTTTGGACTGATGAGACAAAAATTGAGTTATTTGGTCAGAACAAAAAGCGCTTGCATGGCAGAAGAAGAACACCACATTCAAAGAAAAACACCTGCTACCTACTGTCAAATTTGGTGGAGGTTCCATCATGCTGTGGGGCTGTGTGGCTAGTTCAGGGACTGGGGCCCTTGTTAAAGTCGAGGGTAGGATGAATTCAACCCAATATCAACAAACTCTTTAGGATAATGTTCAAGCATCAGTCACAAAGTTGAAGTTACGCAGGGGTTGAATATTCCAACAAGACAATGACCCAAAACACAGTTTGAAATCTACAAAGTCATTCGTGCAGAGGGAGAAGTACAATGTTCTGGAATGGCCATCACAGTGCCATGACTTGAATATCAGTGAAAATCTATGGGATGATTTGAAGCAGGCTGTCCATGCTTGGCAACCATCAAATTGAACTGAACTGGAGAAATTTTGTATGGAAGAATGGTCAAAAATACCTCCATCTAGAATCCAGACACTCATCAAAGGCTATAGGAGGACAGTGTCTAGAGGCTGTTAGATTTACAAAAGGAGGCTCAACTAAGTATTGATGACATATCTCTGTTGGGGTGCCCAAATTTATGCACCTAATTTTGTTATGATGCATATTTTATATTTTCTGTTAATCCAATAAACTTAATGTCACTGCTGAAATACAGTGGTGTGAAAAACTATTTGCCCCCTTCCTGATTTCTTATTCTTTTGCATGTTTGTCACACAAAATGTTTCTGATCATCAAACACATTTAACCATTAGTCAAATATAACACAAGTAAACACAAAATGCAGTTTTTAAATGATGGTTTTTATTATTTAGGGAGAAAAAAAATCCAAACCTACATGGCCCTGTGTGAAAAAGTAATTGCCCCCTTGTTAAAAAATAACCTAACTGTGGTGTATCACACCTGAGTTCAATTTCCGTAGCCACCCCCAGGCCTGATTACTGCCACACCTGTTTCAATCAAGAAATCACTTAAATCGGAGCTGCCTGACACAGAGAAGTAGACCAAAAGCACCTCAAAAGCTAGACATCATGCCAAGATCCAAAGAAATTCAGGAACAAATGAGAACAGAAGTAATTGAGATCTATCAGTCTGGTAAAGGTTATAAAGCCATTTCTAAAGCTTTGGGACTCCAGCGAACCACAGTGAGAGCCATTATCCACAAATGGCAAAAACATGGAACAGTGGTGAACCTTCCCAGGAGTGGCCGGCCGACCAAAATTACCCCAAGAGCGCAGAGACGACTCATCCGAGAGGTCACAAAAGACCCCAGGACAACGTCTAAAGAACTGCAGGCCTCACTTGCCTCAATTAAGGTCAGTGTTCACGACTCCACCATAAGAAAGAGACTGGGCAAAAACGGCCTGCATGGCAGATGTCCAAGACGCAAACCACTGTTAAGCAAAAAGAACATTAGGGCTTGTCTCAATTTTGCTAAGAAACATCTCAATGATTGCCAAGACTTTTGGGAAAATACCTTGTGGACTGATGAGACAAAAGTTGAACTTTTTGGAAGGCAAATGTCCCGTTACATCTGGTGTAAAAGGAACACAGCATTTCAGAAAAAGAACATCATACCAACAGTAAAATATGGTGGTGGTAGTGTGATGGTCTGGGGTTGTTTTGCTGCTTCAGGACCTGGAAGGCTTGCTGTGATAGATGGAACCATGAATTCTACTGTCTACCAAAAAATCCTGAAGGAGAATGTCCGGCCATCTGTTCATCAACTCAAGCTGAAGCGATCTTGGGTGCTGCAACAGGACAATGACCCAAAACACACCAGCAAATCCACCTCTGAATGGCTGAAGAAAAACAAAATGAAGACTTTGGAGTGGCCTAGTCAAAGTCCTGACCTGAATCCAATTGAGATGCTATGGCATGACCTTAAAAAGGCGGTTCATGCTAGAAAACCCTCAAATAAAGCTGAATTACAACAATTTTGCAAAGATGAGTGGGCCAAAATTCCTCCAGAGCGCTGTAAAAGACTCATTGCAAGTTATCGCAAACGCTTGATTGCAGTTATTGCTGCTAAGGGTGGCCCAACCAGTTATTAGGTTCAGGGGGCAATTACTTTTTCACACAGGGCCATGTAGGTTTGGATTTTTTTTTCTCCCTAAATAATAAAAACCACCATTTACAAACTGCATTTTGTGTTTACTTGTGTTATATTTGACTAATGGTTAAATGTGTTTGATAATCAGAAACATTTTGTGTGACAAACATGCAAAAGAATAAGAAATCAGGAAGGGGGCAAATAGTTTTTCACACCACTGTACTACTGTTTTCATAAGGCATGTCATATATTAAAAGGAAGTTGCTACTTTGAAAGCTCAGCCAATGATAAACAAAAATGCTAAGAATTAAGAGGGGGTCCCAAACTTGTTCATATGACTGTATTTACATACAAATATAATAGTATATAAATATGTTAACAATATAGTAATAATTGTGTTAATAACTTGATGATGGTTTCATTTTTATTTACAAACATAATACCAGTTTTAAAAAGTAAATATTAATATGTGTAATTAAATGGCAAGGGTTTGTGTACCTTGGCATGTAGTGCAGGCTTATGGGATAACAGGGATGTTCTTGCTTGCCGATATGAATTAAGTAAGAGCTGTGTCTGAATAGTTGCCGTGAAATCAACTTTGTTTACTGTGGGTGATGGACTCCATCAATTTTGTGTCTTATCACTGCTCCAGTTTTGTCATTTTCATTGTCAGGATATCAAGGTGCAGCCAAAGATGGGAGTGTTTCCAGTTGGAGAAGCTTGGAATAACATCATCAATGCTTTATGCAGACGATGCAGTCCTCTTTGTCTCATCTGACTGTGACCTGCATTATGTAATCGGGCGATTCGTTGCTGAGTGTTAAAAGGCAGGAATGGCACCACCAAGTCAGGTCATGGTTCTCTTTATTTAAAATAGTGGATTGCTCTTTTGAGGTGAGGGGGAAACAACTACCCTTACTGACGCAGTTAAAAGTATCACAACTGATGGAAAAAAGGGAACATGAGATCAAGAAGTGGATTGGAAAGGCAGCAGCTGTTCTGCGGGTGTTCTACCGGTCTGAGAGGGTGAAGTGGGAGTTAAATCTGAAGGCAAAACTCTTACGTTTATTGGTCAATCTAAATCCCTGTCTTCACCTATGGTCATAAGCTGTGGGTAGTGACCAAAAGAATGATATCGCAAGTACAAGCGGCAGAAGTGAGATTTCTTCGCTGGAACGCTGGACTGACACATCATGATAAGGTCAGAAGGCTCAGCATTTCAGGAAAGTCTCAGAGTAGAGCTGCTATTCCTCCAGATTAAGAAGGAAGGTCAGAGGCCCTGTGGCAAACTCGGGGCACGCTGGAGATGTTGTATCTCTCAGCTGTTGTGTGAATGCCTGGAGATTTCTTAGGAAAAGTTGGAATCTGTAGCTGTGGACAGAAAAAGTCTGGCCTGACCTGTTTGGCCTACTGTCATCACAACTCTCACCAGGAAAAGCAGTTTCAGAAGAGGACATGTTAACTTAAGTTCCTTTACAATTATAAAAATACACATTACTAAAATTTGTAATTCCTTTGTCTTGATGTAACCTTTACAAATTTAGAAACAGTTTTCTTTTAAATCCTTTGTTTGGGCTAATTCATTCACCACTGATAAGGCTGTTAAAAAATAAATAAATAAATCACACAAATGTCTACTATGAAGTATGAATTTAACTATAATTTCCACTTATATAATAACATATACTATAATATTATCTATAATTTTTACTTACTTCACAAATTATTCACAATAATAGTAATATATAATTATGATAATATACAGTAGAACAGGCATAATATATATATGCAATTCAAGAAATGCCAAAGATCTTGAATTGCCATCCGTTTAGCAACTGGGCAGAAATCCAGACTTATTTTTGTTCTTTAAAAATGATCAGAATTCACCACAGGCACAAATTGTCTTAAAACCTCTCATAATTTCAATGCACTGTTCTTGCAATATGAAGGAAGAAACAGAAAGAAAAATATACTGTACATTTATATCCAAAATCTACATCAAGCTAGTGTCGAGGAAGGGACAGAAGATCAATAATACATTTCCTGAAGGGAAACAATACTAAAACAAAAGTAAAAGTACAACCTTGCACATGATAAAAATTAAAGAAACAAGGACATTTTACATAAACAGATCGAAAACGTCGCTAGAACGTGAATAATATAAAATAATTCAATAGGGTTAATGGGAGTCAGACAGCTATATTGTTTTTAAGCAAGGGTCTGTGTTGTTTTAAAAAAAGTGACACCCCCCCTAGGCAAGCAGCTAGTTGGTCTAAATGGTAGAGCCAGCCTGTCCATAATAGTAATAAAAATGTGAATTGTACATACTGCACACTCAAAATATACTTTTTTCTTTTTCTCAAAAAGAGAAAAATGCCCAGCAAGAATACAAAGCTGGTTCCCAGTAGTGTTGGAATTCAAGTGTGGCAGACTGCTAGTCTTTCCCTTGGCTGTTTTATAACTCCCTGGCCCCAAAGCTCATTCAATTGCTGACAACAGGAGAATGTCAAGTTCTTTTTGTTGACTATGCTTTGTGTCTTACCACTCCTGAAATAAAATCATATCATTCTCAAACCAAAACAAGGCCAGAGAGATGGTCAGAGCCTATCCAGGTAACACAAGATGCAAGGCAGGAACCAACCCTGGACAGGGGCGCCAAACCACTGCATACACTTACACTCTCACTCACATGGGATGATAAGTGCCACATCTCCTGTAGATCTGTAGGGTGTGGTGGATGACTCAATAAAGTTCCGTTTGGTTGGCAGGGACAAAGTACTCATTAGCAAGGCGCATCCTCAAATACCCATCACATACCTATTGCTTTTGCCAAGAACCGTGCACTGTTGATGTTTTTCACTTCAGTCCGGACTCCAAGAGGATCTCCTGGTTGATGAACTGAAATATTAGCATCCACTCTAAGCTGACCCTCTAAAGAAAAAAAAAAAATTCCCTTTCAGTTTTGTACCATGATGATAAATTACATGTAAACATTCACAAAAAAAGCATACAGTTTACATTTACTAGAATAAAGCAGAATTTCTGATGATAAAAAAAAAGTTTGTTTGGAACTTAACATAAGAATCATGTAGAAAAGTAAGATATGTCATTAAAAATATTACACATCCAGATGGTAAGATAATGGAATTTTGTTTGAGTTTTGCATTTTTTTCTAGGACGATCTAAATGGAGGCAGACATGGCAAAAGGGATCGCCTGCCACATTTTTGTTATTTACCTACCAATTTCATGGAGTGTTAAGCACACTTGAAGGATATCAAAAGCACTGCCAAGCAGCTTTCATTCCCACTGCCTTGTAAACACTTAAGCCATGAATCATATTACAGCTATGACTTTAGGATCATTTGGGCCTCGTACAAAAAAACACTGTATAATTTATTAACTAGGCCGCTTTTGGTTAGAGCCATGGATGAGAAAACGCGGTAGTCTGATAAGAATGAAATAAAAAAGAAGTAAAATAAATTAAAAACAAATCAAAATGCTAATGTGAACATTGTTCTGTTTGTCTTCAGTAAATTAAAACAATCGAAATATCTTTAGAGGATGACAAGTAAAATAAGCTATAAATGCAATATTATTAGCAAATGAAGAAATGAAGCCTAACATTGTAAAATGGAGGCAGAGAAAAAGAAATCATAAAACTTGACTTGGTTTCATTGTTTATATAAATAATTCAAATTATTTAAATATTTATACTTTTACTGGCTGAATGAAGATTTCAGAAGGTACTATGTCAGTGAAAATGGTTGGAGCAATACAGAGGACAACAAATAGCAGTCTGCTCTGAGTGAAGAACGCAAAAGTAAGTGTCACTTACTGGAGTACAGCAACAGAGTAATCTGGAAACCATTCCAAAGAACCATGTATGATAAACATGACTGTGCTATATTCAAATGTTGATACTAATACTCTATTTTCAACTAAACTTTTAGGACACGACCGGAAATAACCATTTGGCTAGAAGTAGGACAAAAAGGTGTAAAGAGCACAAGAACACTGACACAAAAGTTTGTGAGAACAAACAACGTTGGCTTTTGTAACTCCACCCAACCCCTACTGGCATCACTTCTGCAAAATATTTTCAAATTTAGATTTAAAAGTTTGCTAAAGTAATACTATCGATTACACTACATAGTAACTTGTTCTATGTGTTAATTATTTTCTGACATACAGCACCTTATTTTTAGGTAGAATGCCCAGTGAGGGCTGGGTGGTCTCGTGGCCTCAGAACCCCTGCAGATTTTGTTTTTTCTTTCTTCAGCTCTCTGGAGTTTTTTTTTTTTTTTTGTTTTTTTCTGTCCTCCCGGCCAACGACCGTATTTTATTTTTTGTGACTTAGTATTGCCTAATCTTATTTTTATATTTTTCTTTCTTCACCTTGTAAAGCACTTTGAACTACATCATTTGTATGAAAACGTGCTATAGAAATAAATATTGTTGTTCAGAAAATATTCAGGCTGCTTCACTTTCTGCACATTTTGTTATGTTGCAGGTTTATGCTAAAATTGTTTAAATTTATTTTTCCTTACATCAAACACTCAACACCCCATGATGTGAAAACAGGATTTAGGAATTTTTGAAAATTAACAATAAAAACTGAAATATCACATTGACATAAATATTTAGATCCTTTATTTAACTATCATTATCATTCATGGTGGCTCTGAAATCTGTACTAAGCCCTACTTTCTCTGCTGTTTTTTTTCTGGTTTTCTGTGGTGGCGATCTACGCCACCACCACCCGATCAAAGCACCGTGCTGTCCCTCCATTGATGGATTGAAGGTCAGAAGTTACCATATGACCATCATTGTCAAATTCTTCCATGTGAATCCTTTTTTTTTATTTATTTATTTATTAATTTTTATTGTAATCATTCCATACAAATAGATTAATTTATAACAAAAAAGAATTGAAGACAAATCAAACCCCACCCTTCAGAAGGAGAGCTTAGCCAAAGGAGAATTGCTTAGGGCTTTTTAATAAGGCAACAATAAACAAAAGAAAGGAAGAGATATATATAGGTAAATAAAAAATGGAGAAGGGAAATAAATGCGGCAATAGTTATTTCTCTTATTCTAAAATAATATTGATTAGATCCTGCCAGGTTTTGAAGAAATTCTGTACAGATCCTCTAACTGAGAATTTGATTTTTTCCAATTTCAAATAATATAAAACATCGGTTTCCCACTGACTTATCAGAGGAGAGTTAGGATTCTTCCAATTTAACAAAATAAGTCTGCGTGCCAAAAGTGTAGTGAATGCAATCACCGTTTGCTTGTCCTTCTCCTTCCATGTGAATCCTGAAAACCTTGAGGACTGATTGAGATCATTTATGTGAGGTAGAATGCCTAGAGGGGGCTGGGTGGTCTCGGAACCCCTTTAGATTTAGTTTTTTTCTCCAGCTGTCTGGACATTTTTTTTTTTTGTTTTATCTTTCCTCGCTGGCCATCTGACCTTACTTTTATTCCATATTAATTAGTATTGCCTAATTTTATTTCTGTATTTTCTCTTTCTTCATCCTGTAAAGCACTTTGAGCTACACTGTTTGTATGAAAATGTGCTATAGAAATAAATGATGTTGTTGTTGTTTGTTATCACACTTGAAATTTGCATTCCAATTGATTGTTTAACATTAGGTCATACTGTCAAGAAATCAGACCTCCCAGGCCCACCAGCAAAAGCTTGGGTTAAAACCTGGACTGGGCCGGAGATATACAGTGGAGACTTCTAACAAAATCCTAAAAATGGCTTGTGAGGATATAACTGTCAATTATTCTCCAAATTTGAGGGTTTCAGGGCTAGTTAAAGACCAAACCTCCTTATGAAATATTGAACAGGGAACTGAAATTCTTGAACGATAATTTTTACCTTAAGGCCACTAACAAATGTAGAACAGGATGCTAATCTTTTGAACCATTACATTTTGAAGTAACTAAAATGAATGGAAATGGTACACCACCATAGAGAGGAAAATTAATGGGAGGATCTGGGTACAATATTTTTCTTATATAATCAGAATGAGATTTGTAATACGAAAGCATTACCTTGAAGACAGAGAGGTAGGAATATATATGTCACATTGCTGCTAAACTTTTATAAGAATGTCGCTTTTCTATTATTTAAATTTAGCATTTTTATAATCACTACAAACCAATTAATACCTGTGTTTGGTGGGCCCCCAGATGGGCTTAAAGTGGAGAAGGACAAACAAACTGTAATTGCCTTTACTTCACTACTAGCACGTAGGCCTGTCTTGATGAACTGGAAGAAATATAACCCATCCTCTTTTAAGTCAGTGGGTAACTGATGTTATATACAATTTGAAATTGTAAAAAATCTAATTCTCACTTAGAGGATATGTTTTTAAAACCTGACAGGATCTAATCAATAACATTTTAGAATAAGCATTTACATTGGGGGAATGGATTCGCTTCCCACTTCTCTACTTTTAAAATCTGGCAGTTGGTCGCCTTCTCTTTTTCTTGGGTGGAGGCTGAATTTAGTTTGGTTAAGCTTGACTTATTTTATGGAATGTTACTTGCTTTTAATCATCTTCTTCTTCTTTCAGCTGCTCCTTTTAGGGGTTGTCACAACAGATCATCTTTCTCCATATCTTCCTGTCCTCGTCATCTTACTCTGTCACACCCATCACCTGCATGTCCTCTCTCACCACATCCATAAACCTTCTCTTAGGCTTTCCTCTTTTCCTCTTACCTGGCAGCTCTACCTTTAATATCCTTCTCCCAGTATACCCAGCATCTCTCCTCTGCACATGTCCAAACCAACGCAATCTCACCTCTCTGACTTTGTCTCCCAACCATCCAACTTGAGCCGACCCTCTAATGTACCCATTTCTGATCCTGTCCATTCTCGTCACACCCAATACAAATCTTAAATAAATAAAAATCTTTTATTTTTTTCATTTTATTCGTGTACAATACAATACAAGGCAGGAAAAAACTCTGGATGGGGTGTCAGTCCATCGCGGATAAAGCAGATTATCATTAATAATGAAGAACTAGGGGGTTGCGGATGTACAATTTAAACAGATTTTAGTTTTCATGTGAATTGTTACATTTGCATCAATGTGACGTATAACTACCCCTTACTGAATTTCATTTCTTTCTATCAAAGAAAACGACTTTTTCGAATGTTTGGCTCTGAGATTTGTTAATTGTCTTTGCAAAAGTTATTCTAACGGGAAACTGTTTAGGTTTTAATATGAATGGCATATCAAGATCTCTTTTGTTATCTAATGTTATCTTTGGAAGATGTACTACATTACTTTTCTTAGGTACGTCCTTCTTTCAACAGTACTTTGGCCAGTGGAAGACCAGACAGTGTTAGTGGTTGTAGATATTCTTCAGGATATTGTAAGTTGATGTTTTCATCTTCCACACCATCACCACCAACTGTTTCAGCATAGTCTATTGATACGCATTTAGCCAATTTGCCGTGTAACCGATCAACAATTTTGGCGTTAATTCGTTTGACTTCATTGTTTCTCAGTGCTAGGATTGCCCGTGTACTCATTTCTTCTGTTGATAACCCTTTGTGATGAAATTCTTCAATAAGATTAGGACATAATACGTCTTCTTTTATTGGGAATTTAAAGTGAGGAAAACGTTAAAATTTATAAGAGCTGAGAGCGCAGGAACTGTGTCTGACAAAAGCGTTCACAAGAATGAGAGGACCGTGGTCTTGTTTGAAAATGGATGATAGGAGGACGTGACTTGAAAAAATCTCATGGCAATATTCTCATCTCGCGGGACTTGAAAAAATCTTTTCCAAAAAGTCTTATCTCCTAAAAAGTCTTGTTGCGTCGAAAGATTTTTTTTATATAACAGAGAGATGCTAAATGCTTCTAATATTAATTTGGTCTAGATTCTTATATCTTTCTGGGGGAGGGGGGGTCACCTTAAGGGTTTCATGGAAGGGCTAAGCAAGGTTAGGGATGTTAAATACAGGTCTGTGAGAGAATAACATGCAACAGGTAACCAGATTTCTTAAGAAAAAAGGACAATCTGTAAGGAGTGCAGTTTGTTATCGTCTTGAAAGACTTCAGGCTAGTCGAAGCAAAAATTTTGGCAGTGTAGTGCCCGGTCTGGGAAAAGGGGTAGGTCAGTACAACATGTTGTGGTCTGCATCCTTCCTTTTTTATTGTCATTGTTAGCTTGGTGTGGGAAACATGTTGTCTGTAGTACACTACCAGATTATTATACAGCTGAGTGGCTACTACCTTCTAGTTCTGTATGTTTGAGTAGTGTTTGAAATACATTGCCTATAAAAAGTATTGACCCCTTTGGCATTTTTCATATTTTATTACTAAACAACACTGAACAGCATTGGGTTCAATTTGGCCTTTATGATACTTATCAACAGAAAAAGAATCTTTAATGTCAAAATGAAAACACATCTTTGCAAAGTGGCCTTAATTCATTACAAATATAAAACAGAAATAATAGATTACATAAACCCCTTCAAGTAAATATTTGATAGATGTTGCTCTGGCATTAATTCTAGCCTTGAGTCTGTGTGCACAGGTATCAGCTTTGCCATTAGCAGTAGACAAAATAATTAAGTAAGAGCAAAACAAAAATGAAAAGCAGCTCTTTCTGTATTTCTTCATTGCAACAGATGTCAGGACTGCTATCTGTTGTGAAGGTAGTTATATTTTAGGGGCTTTATTTAGAGAACCTCATTATATTTTCTTCTTTCTATTTTGCACAGTCTCTTTCAATATGATCCTTTAGTAGAACTTTATTACAGTTTGCTTCTAACTTCAATATAAAGAAGCAGATTTCTAGAGTTCTTGCAATTTCCTACCTGCCATGTTGCCTTGGCAAGTTCCAAGTGCTTGTAGGATCAGCTGAAGCTCCCGGACAGCAGCTGCGGCCTCCTCACCACAGCTCATGTCAGGTTCCATTACAATCTCCATTAGTGCCACTCCTGAAGGCCAGAATGCAGAGAGAGGTTATCTGCACACTTAACAAATATTCACACACAAACAGAACAATTTATTAAACAACAGACATCCCTCAACACTGCATACAAATAGATGGAGACACAAGATGCGAACAAGCAGAATTTTTACAGAACACCTGCAGTAACCAATTCAGTTTGAAATATTACATTCAACTTTAAAGACTGGATACTGCCATTGCTCAATTTTTTTTATCAATATCCCTTACAGGGAACAGGCAATAATATTCAACCATTACATGTTATCTAAATATATATAAAACAACAAGCGTCTGTGTGTGTGTACACTCATAATTCAGGGTTAGCTAACAGATAAGGTGGGAGCAGCATAAGAATGAGGCAAAGAAGGGCTGACCTGACCGAACAAGAAAAGGTGGCAATTAGGACAAAGGACCGGGAGTTGAGATAGGTATCGAGATAGCATGAAACCCCTGAAGTGAGGAATGCTCGGCACACACAATATGCTTCATCCGTTTGCGGAGTGATGGATAATGAATGTCATGAAGAAAACACACAGCAGCTATTAAGAAATGACAAATTCTATGGCAGAGGTGTGTGAATGCCAATCAACTGAGGAAAGGACCAGATTGCAGAGAAGGAATGTCAAAGCTACGGCTATGGCACAGGAGCATGAAACAGCTGAGGATAGGGTCACTTGGTAGAAAAAGGACTGCCAGAGCTACAGCTGTGGCATGGGATAACAAAACAGTTGAGGAAAAGGTCACATGGCAGAAAAGGACTGCCAAAGCTACGGCTATGGCATGGGATAACAAAACAGCTGAGGAAAGGACTATACACACAAGAAGGAATGCCAGAGGTATGGGTGAGGTGCCTGAACATGAAACCACTGAGGAATGGGCCACATGTCAGAAAAGTCAACGTGAAACAAAGGACATCACCAGAAAATATGGCATTAGATGAATTGATTTGTATGGTATGAAATGATTAAACAGAAGAGAAATAGTGTGAAGAAATTACTGTAAAAAATTAATTTGTGTGTACAATATTGCTCAACAAGAACAAAAATAGGATTACTTATGGCTTAGTTTTAGAATATACTTTTGCTCTAAACCCATCTTTGATGGGCAGCCTATCTAGTAAGATAATAAAAATCTAAATGGGGTAGAAACTACTCAATGTATATTATTCAAGCTGATGTGCGGACATTTAGACATTTGGGCGTAGAAATACCAAAAGCTAAAAGTTTCTCTTCTAAAATGCTGAAAAGTTCACAAGTGCAAGACCAAAGTTGTAGCAATAAATTGTGTTCTGTTGTACTGTGCTAACTTCCACATCTAAAGCATGTTCTCTGACTGTCCCTATGAGCTGGTGTTTGTTTTGTGACCAACTTGTATTCTGCAGACTGATTTGAATCCTTCGCTATATCACACTTACTTGTCTCGTAATGGCCTTGCTGGTCCTGTACATCTCTATTGTCCGCCTCATATGCTGGTCCAATTTTCACTTATTTCACAGAGAGTTAACACGTGTATTGCTGGAGATCGGCACTGAATTTGGTCTGCTTCTATGTTACGAACTAGCCTGTCCTTCAATATTCTGTTTAGGTTTTAGGAGAGAATGTGAGAAACTCCTGAGTAATGCACACTGATCGTGGCCTGGAGAGTGGCGATATGTTGCATGTTGATTAGCACACTGTACACGTGACAATAATGACCCAATGAACCAGTAGAAAGAGAAGCAAGCGTCTTACCATTCATGATGGCCTCTACAGTACACAAAGCGATTCATGACAATCAAAATTTATCATAAGTGAGTTTTCCCACATTCCATAGTTTGCACTCCAGAACAGATTGCAAACACTGCAAAAAGTTTGGACACCACTGGCCAAATTACATAAATTGTTGACATTTAAAGTAATTTTATTAGTCTATTAAATTAATCATATCTGTACATTAACGTTTACAGAAAAGATGACATTGTTCTAGTTAGTTTGTTGTCTAAGCTGCATTTACTTTTGTTATAAGTTTTATTTTTTTACATTAAATATCAACAAAACATTTCATTTGGCTAGGGATGTACACACATTTGTATGGAACTGAATATATTATATTTAAAAAATGCACAAGGTACTTCACGTTAAGAGTCAGAGGAGAGCACAAGACGGCGAATACATCAGTGCATGTATTGAACCAAATTAATACAATTTTATGTTTACAGGCAATAACATGTACAAGGCAGATATCAACCATGGATGGAGTGCCAAGCCATTGCAGGGTGCACAGCCACACACGTAAGACTAAATTAAAGTGCCAATTAACTTCATAAAACCAGAGAATGGGGAGAATGTGTTGACTCCACACAGAAAATGACAAGGCTGGGTGATGAATCCCATGTTCTGGTGTAAGACAACAGTACTAACCACTGTGCTTAATTAAACTGAACAAAGCTTCAGTGTAAGATAAAGGTAGAATCAGATGACCCCATACGTATTTTATTTTTCATTTATCTGGAAATTTTATGCTCTGTTTAATTTTACATACACACACACACACATACACGTGTGCATGAGAGGCAACTGAAGGGCTCAAAAAAGGATAATTCTATGCCAGACCTGGGGGTGGCAGAGTGCACTGATCCTTCCTCTTTTTCACCAGCAGAACAACCACAGGAAATTTTGGCCTGGACTTGATGACGTCATTTCCGGTTCTGAGCCCGATGACATCACTTGCAATGGATGAGAAAGAAGATGTGTAGTGAGTTGGATGAAGTGATGAACAGTGTACCCAAGGGACAGAAAGTGGTGATTGGAGAGGATTTCAATGCACATGTTGGTGAAGGGAACAGAGGAGACGAGGAGGTGATGGGTAGGTATGGTGTTAAGGAGAAGAATGAAGAAGGTCAGAGGATAGTGGATTTTGCCAAAAGGATGGACATGGCTGTGGTGAATAAGCATTTTAGGAAGAGGGAGTAACATAGGGTTACGTGCAAGAGTGGAGGAAGACGCACACAGGTAGATTACATTTCCGGTTCTGAGCCCGATGTCATCACTTCTGGTTCCAGTCCCAATGACATCATTTCCCCTGACCGACTTTAAAACCACAATATCTGCTAGTCTGTTTGTTTGATTGTTGGACTGAAGTCTGCTGAGACCTGTTTAATTTGAACCAAAATTTTCATCGTTGGCAGCTTATTTCAAGTATACAGGTGGCTGCCCCCAAACCTTTTCCTGTGTTTGTCGAAACCTCTCACAATATATATATATATATATATATATATATATATATATATACACACACACACACACACACACACACACACACACACACACACACACATACAGTAGTAATAACCAAGATTGATATGAATAAAAGTGTGTATCTGTGCTTTTTACACTTAATGGATTAAAAATATCTCAAATCCAACATAAATGGAGAACAGCTGCAAGTATCTATGGTTACTGAATGATAAAATAAAAAGTATACTCATTAGATAAAGATTACCTGCTCTGTTTAAGTCGATTAAGGTCTGCTTTCTTGTGTCGTCATGCAAGCTTTTCCCACTATCCTGTTCCAGTTGTATCTGTTTAATCCTCACTGTTTTCACGACAGCTTGGCTCCACTTTTGCCCTACTAAGTGACTGTAACTGAGACTGCCATTCACTGCAATAGGAAGTCTGTGCTGAGTAATTTGGTATCCAGCCTAAAAAAGAAGAGTTTACAAGGTCAAAAAAGAGAAGATATCATCAATGAAACTTTTACCAGAGATAAATAAATGCATTTTAGATTCATAGGCTCTTAAGACTATATATGTGGACAGCAATACAAATTTCCATACCGGATCCGTCTGGCCCGGGTTAACAACGACCGCCACCAGTACTGTTAGCCAACAGGGTGCTGGCGGAAATTGGGCTACTGTTGGCCAAAGAAGAAGAAGGAGAAGACGAGGGGGGAGATGTGTCCGGAGGCAGGAGGAGAGGAGGAAGGTAAAGAGAGTGGAACTGAGGGTAGGAACTTTGAATGTTGGCAGTATGACTGGTAAGGGGAGAGAGTTAGCCGATATGGAGAGAAGGAAGGTTGATATATTGTGTGTGCAAGAGACTAAATGTAAGGGGAGTAAGGCCAGGTGGATTGGAGGTGGAGTCAAATTGTTCTATCATGTTATTGATAGGAGGAGAAATGAAGTAGGAGTTATTCTGAAGGAACAGTATGTCAAGAGTGTTTTGGAGGTGAAAAGAGTGTCAGACAGAATAATGATTATGAAGCTGGAAATTGGAGGTGTGATGATGAATGTTGTTAGTGCATATGCACCGCAAGTTGGGTGTGCAATGGATGAGAAAGAAGATTTGTAGTGAGTTGGATGAAGTGATGAACAGTGTACCCCAGGGGACAGAAAGTGGTGATTGGAGCGGATTTCAATGGACATGTTGGTAAAGGGAACAGAGGAGATGAGGAGGTGATGGGTAGGTATGGTGTTAAGGAGAAGAATGAAGAAGGTCAGAGGATAGTGGATTTTGCCAAAAGGATGGACATGGCTGTGGTGAATATGTATTTTAAGAAAAGGGAGGAACATAGGGTTACGTGTAAGAGTGGAGGTAGATGCACACAGGTAGATTACATCCTATGCAGAAGAATCAATCTGAAGCAGATTGAAGACTGTAAAGTGGTGGCAGGGGAAAGTGTAGTTAGGCAGCATAGGATGGTGGTCTGTAGGATGATGTTGGAGATCAAGAAGAGGAAGAGAGTGAGGGCAGAGCCAAGGATCAAATGGTGGAAGTTGAAAAAGGAAGAGTGTAAGGATGAGTTTAGGGTGAAGGTGAGACAGGCACTGGGTGGTAGTAAAGAATTACCAGACAGTTGGGAAACTACAGCAGATGTAGTAAGGGTGACAGCAAGAAGGGTGCTTGGCGTGACATTTGGACAGAGGAAAGAAGAAAAGGAAACCTGGTGGTGAATGGGGAAGTACAGGAGAGTATACAGAGGAAGAGGATGGCAAAGAAGAAGTGGGAAAGTCAGAGAGATGCAGAAAGTAGACAAGAGTACAAGGAGATCAGGTGCAAGGTGAAGAGAGAGGTGGCGAAGGCTAAAGAAAAGGCGTATGACGAGTTGTATGAGAGGTTAGACACTAAGGAGAGAGAAAAGGACCTCTACCAATTGGCTAGACAGAAGGACCGAGTTGAGAAGCAGATTAGGGTAATAAAGGATAAAGATGAAAATGTACTCACAATCGAGGAAAGTGTGTTGAGCAGATGGAAAGAGTAGCTTTTTTAGTCAGCTTTTGAGAGGCTGATGAATGAAGAGAATGAGAGAGAGAAGAGGTTGGATGATGTGGAGATAGTGAATCAGGAAGTGCAACGGATTAGCAAGGAGGAAGTAAGGACAGCTATGAAGAGGATGAAGAATGGAAAAACCATTGGTCCAGATGACATACCCGTGGAAGCATGGAGGTGTTTATGAGAGATGGCAGTGGAGTTTTTAACCAGATTGTTCAATGGAAACTTGGAAAGTAAGAGGATGCCTGAGGAGTGGAGAAGAAGTG